>NW_026904105.1:0-133128 GCF_024500275.1 Phycodurus eques | reverse complement strand
AAGCACTCGGTTTTGCTCCAGTAATAGGCCTTTTGACTAAATTGTTACATGACGACCTATGTGACTTTGGCAGGACTTTATAGCGCTTACTTTTGAGCTAGTGGGCTAAGATTTGAAAAAAACGATCGGTGGGAATCCGGCTTTCAGGGGAGGCCTCCCCCGAGTCTCAGGACGGCTGTGGGGCCGAACGGCGAGCGACAAAGCACTCGGTTTCTCTCCAGTTGTAGGCCTTTATTGAGTAAATTGTAACATGACGACCTATGTGATTTTGGCAGGACTTTTTAGCGCCTACTTTTCAACTACAAGGCTAAGATTTGAAACAAACGATCGGTGGGAATCCAGCTTTCAGGGGAGGCCTCTTCCAAGCCTCTCGGAGGTTGTGGGTCCGAACGGCGAGCGTCAAAGCAATCGGTTTCGCTCCAGTAGTAGGCCTTTTTTGACTAAATTGTAACATGACAACCTATGTGACTTTGGCAGGACTTTTTAGCGCTTACTTTTGAGCTAGTGGGCTTAGATTTGAAACAAACTATCGGTGGGAATCCAGCTTTCAGGGGAGGCCTCTTCCAAGCCTCTCGGAGGTCGTGGGGCCGAACGGCGACCGTCAAAGCACTCGGTTTCGCTCGATTACCATGACGACCGATTTGACTTTGGCACGACTTTAGGTCGCTTAATTTCAGCCTAGCGGGCTAGGAATTCAGACAGACAAGCCTTGGGAATCCAGCTTTCAAGGGAGGCCTCTTCCAAGCCTCTCGGAGCTCGTGGTACCGAAGGGCGAGCGTCAAAGCACTCGGTTTCGCTCCATTAGTAGGCCTTTATTGACTAAATTGTAACATGACGACCTATGTGACTTTGGCAGGACTTTATAGCGCTTACTTTTGAGCTAGTGGGCTAAGATTTGAAACAAACGATCGGTGGGAATCCAGCTTTCAGGGGAGGCCTCCCCCGAGTCTCTGGACGGCTGTGGGGCCGAACGGCGAGCGTCAAAGCACTCGGTTTCGCTCCAGTAGTAGGCCTTTATTGACTAAATTGTAACATGACGACCTATGTGATTTTGGCAGAACGTTTTAGCGCTTACTTTTGAGCTAGTGGGCTAAGATTTGAAACAAACGATCGGTGGGAATCCAGCTTTCAGGGGAGGCCTCTTCCAAGCCTCTCGGAGGTCATGGGGCCAAACGGCGACCGTCAAAGCACTCTGTTTCGCTCCAGTCGTAGGCCTTTATTGACTAAATTGTAACATGACAACCTATGTGACTTTGGCAGGACTTTTTAGCGCTTACTTTTGAGCCAGTGGGCTAAGATTTGTAACAAACGATCGGTGGGAATGCAGCTTTCAGAGGAGGCCTACCCCGAGTCTCTGGACGGCTGTGGGGCCGAGCGGCGAGCGTTAAAGCACTCAGTTTCGCTCGAGTACCATGACGACCGATTTGACTTCGGCACGGCTTTAGGTCGCTTAGTTTCAGCCTAGCGGGCTAGGAATTCACACAGACAAGCCTTGGGAATCCAGCTTTCAAGGGAGGCCTCTTCCAAGCCTCTCGGAGCTCGTGGGGCCGAACGGCGAGCGTCAAAGCACTCGGTTTTGCTCCAGTAATAGGCCTTTATTGACTAAATTGTAACATGACAACCTATGAGACTTTGGCAGGACTTTATAGCGCTTACTTTTGAGCTAGTGGGCTAAGATTTGAAACAAACGATCGGTGGGAATCCAGCTTTCAGGGGTGGCCTCCCCCGAGTCTCAGGACGGCTGTGGGGCAGAACGGCGAGCGTCAAAGCACTCGGTTTCTCTCCAGTTGTAGGCCTTTATTGAGTAAATTGTAACATGACGACCTATGTGATTTTGGCAGGACTTTTTAGCTTCTACTTTTCAGCTACTGGGCTAAGATTTGAAACAAACGATCGGTTGGAATCCAGCTTTCAGGGGAGGCCTCTTCCAAGCCTCTCGGAGGTTGTGGGTCCGAACGGCGAGCGTCAAAGCAATCGGTTTCGCTCCAGTAGTAGGCCTTTTTTGACTAAATTGTAACATGACAACCTATGTGACTTTGGCAGGACTTTTTAGCGCTTACTTTTCAGCTACTGGGCTAAGATTTGAAACAAACGATCGGTGGGAATCCAGCTTTCAGGGGAGGCTTCTTCCAAGCCTCTCGGAGGTCGTGGGGCCGAACGGCGACCGTCAAAGCACTCGGTTTCGCTCCAGTAGTAGGCCTTTATTGACTAAATTGTAACATGATGACCTATGTGACTTTGGCAGGACTTTTTAGCGCTTACATTTGAGCTAGTGGGCTAAGATTTGAAAAAAACGATCGGTGGGAATCCAGCTTTCAGGGGAGGCCTCCCCCGAGTCTCTGGACGGCTGTGGGGCCGAACGGCGAGCGTCAAAGCACTCGGTTTTGCTTCAGTAGTAGACCTCTCGGAGGTTGTGGGTCCGAACGGCGAGCGTCAAAGCAATCGGTTTCGCTCCAGTAGTAGGCCTTTTTTGACTAAATTGTAACATGACAACCTATGTGACTTTGGCAGGACTTTTTAGCGCTTACTTTTGAGCTAGTGGGCTTAGATTTGAAACAAACTATCGGTGGTAATCCAGCTTTCAGGGGAGGCTTCTTCCAAGCCTCTCGGAGGTCGTGGGGCCGAACGGCGACCGTCAAAGCACTCGGTTTCGCTCGATTACCATGACGACCGATTTGACTTCGGCACGACTTTAGGTCGCTTAATTTCAGCCTAGCGGGCTAGGAATTCAGACAGACAAGCCTTGGGAATCCAGCTTTCAAGGGAGGCCTCTTCCAAGCCTCTCGGAGCTCGTGGGGCCGAACGGCGAGCGTCAAAGCACTCGGTTTCGCTCCATTAGTAGGCCTTTATTGACTAAATTGTAACATGACGACCTATGTGACTTTGGCAGGACTTTATAGCGCTTACTTTTGAGCTAGTGGGCTAAGATTTGAAACAAACGATCGGTGGGAATCCAGCTTTCAGGGGAGGCCTCCCCCGAGTCTCTGGACGGCTGTGGGGCCGAACGGCGAGCGTCAAAGCACTCGCTTTTGCTCCAGTAGTAGGCCTTTATTGACTAAATTGTAACATGACGACCTATGTGACTTTGGCAGGACTTTTTAGCGCTTACGTTTGAGCTAGTGGGCTAAGATTTGAAAAAAACGATCGGTGGGAATCCAGCTTTCAGGGGAGGCCTCCCCCGAGTCTCTGGACGGCTGTGGGGCCGAACGGCGAGCGTCAAAGCACTCGGTTTTGCTTCAGTAGTAGGCCTTTATTGACTAAATTGTAACATGACGACCTATGTGATTTTGGCAAAACGTTTTAGCGCTTACTTTTGAGCTAGTGGGCTAAGTTTTGAAACAAACGATCGGTGGGAATCCAGCTTTCAGGGGAGGCCTCCCCCGAGTCTCTGGACGGCTGTGGGGCCGAACGGCGAGCGTCAAAGCACTCGGTTTCGCTCCAGTAGTAGGCCTTTATTGACTAAATTGTAACATGACGACCTATGTGACTTTGGCAGGACTTTTTAGCGCTTACGTTTGAGCTAGTGGGCTAAGATTTGAAAAAAAACGATCGGTGGGAATCCAGCTTTCAGGGGAGGCCTCCCCCGAGTCTCTGGACGGCTGTGGGGCCGAACGGCGAGCGTCAAAGCACTCGGTTTTGCTTCAGTAGTAGGCCTTTATTGACTAAATTGTAACATGACGACCTATGTGATTTTGGCAAAACGTTTTAGCGCTTACTTTTGCGCCAGTGGGCTAAGATTTGAAACAAACGATCGGTGGGAATGCAGCTTTCAGAGGAGGCCTACCCCGAGTCTCTGGACGGCTGAGGGGCCGAGCGGCGAGCGTTAAAGCACTCAGTTTCGTTCCAGTAGGAGGCCTTTATTGACTAAATTGTAACATGACGACCTATGTGATTTTGGAAGGACTTTTTAGCGCCTACTTTTCAGCTACTGGGCTAAGATTTGAAACAAACGATCGGTGGGAATCCAGCTTTCAGGGGAGGCCTCTTCCAAGCTTCTCAGAGGTCATGGGCCCGAACGGCGAGCGTCAAAGCACTCTGTTTCGCTCCAGTAGTAGGCCTTTATTGACTAAATTGTAACATGACAACCTATGTGACTTTGGCAGGACCTTTTAGCGCCTACTTTTGAGCTACTGCGCTAAGATTTGAAACAAACGATCGCTGGGAATCCATCTTTCACTGGAGGCCTCCCCCGAGTCTCTGGACAGCTGTGGGGCCGAACGGCGAGCGACAAAGCACTCGGTTTCTCTCCAGTAGTAGGACTATATTGACTAAATTGTAACGTGACGACCTATGTGACTTTGGCAGGACTTTTTAGCGCCTACTTTTGAGCTAGTGGGCTAAGATTTGAAACAAACGATCGGTGGGAATCCAGCTTTCAGGGGAGGCCTCTTTCAAGCCTCTCGGAGGTCGTGGGGCCGAACGGCGACCGTCAAAGCACTCGGTTTCGCTCGATTACCATGACGACCGATTTGACTTCGGCACGACTTTAGGTCGCTTAATTTCAGCCTAGCGGGCTTGGAATTCACACAGACAAGCCTTGGGAATCCAGCTTTCAAGGGAGGCCTCTTCCAAGCCTCTCGGAGCTCGTGGGGCCGAACGGCGAGCGTCAAAGCACTCGGTTTCGCTCCATTAGTAGGCCTTTATTGACTAAATTGTAACATGACGACCTATGTGACTTTGGCAGGACTTTATAGCGCTTACTTTTGAGCTAGTGGGCTAAGATTTGAAAAAAACGATCGGTGAGAATCCGGCTTTCAGGGGAGGCCTCCCCCGAGTCTCTGGACGGCTGTGGGGCCGAACAGTGAGCGTCAAAGCACTCGGTTTTGCTCCAGTAGTAGGCCTTTTTTTGACTAAATTGTAACATGACGACCTATGTGATTTTGGCAGAACGTTTTAGCGCTTACTTTTGAGCTAGTGGGCTAAGTTTTGAAACAAACGATCGGTGGGAATCCAGCTTTCAGGGGAGGCCTCTTCCAAGCCTCTCGGAGGTCATGGGGCCGAACGGCGACCGTCAAAGCACTCTGTTTCGCTCCAGTCGTAGGCCTTTATTGACTAAATTGTAACATGACAACCTATGTGACTTTGGCAGGACTTTTTAGCGCTTACTTTTGAGCCAGTGGGCTAAGATTTGTAACAAACGATCGGTGGGAATGCAGCTTTCAGAGGAGGCCTACCCCGAGTCTCTGGACGGCTGTGGGGCCGAGCGGCGAGCGTTAAAGCACTCAGTTTCGCTCGAGTACCATGACGACCGATTTGACTTCGGCACGACTTTAGGTCGCTTAGTTTCAGCCTAGCGGGCTAGGAATTCACACAGACAAGCCTTGGGAATCCAGCTTTCAAGGGAGGCCTCTTCCAAGCCTCTCGGAGCTCGTGGGGCCGAACGGCGAGCGTCAAAGCACTCGGTTTTGCTCCAGTAATAGGCCTTTATTGACTAAATTGTAACATGACAACCTATGTGACTTTGGCAGGACTTTATAGCGCTTACTTTTGAGCTAGTGGGCTAAGATTTGAAACAAACGATCGGTGGGAATCCAGCTTTCAGGGGAGGCCTCCCCCGAGTCTCAGGACGGCTGTGGGGCCGAACGGCGAGCGACAAAGCACTCGGTTTCTCTCCAGTTGTAGGCCTTTATTGAGTAAATTGTAACATGACGACCTATGTGATTTTGGCAGGACTTTTTAGCGCCTACTTTTCAGCTACAAGGCTAAGATTTGAAACAAACGATCGGTGGGAATCCAGCTTTCAGGGGAGGCCTCTTCCAAGCCTCTCGGAGGTTGTGGGTCCGAACGGCGAGCGTCAAAGCAATCGGTTTCGCTCCAGTAGTAGGCCTTTTTTGACTAAATTGTAACATGACAACCTATGTGACTTTGGCAGGACTTTTTAGCGCTTACTTTTGAGCTAGTGGGCTTAGATTTGAAACAAACTATCGGTGGGAATCCAGCTTTCAGGGGAGGCCTCTTCCAAGCCTCTCGGAGGTCGTGGGGCCGAACGGCGACCGTCAAAGCACTCGGTTTCGCTCGATTACCATGACGACCGATTTGACTTTGGCACGACTTTAGGTCGCTTAATTTCAGCCTAGCGGGCTAGGAATTCAGACAGACAAGCCTTGGGAATCCAGCTTTCAAGGGAGGCCTCTTCCAAGCCTCTCGGAGCTCGTGGGGCCGAACGGCGAGCGTCAAAGCACTCGGTTTCGCTCCATTAGTAGGCCTTTATTGACTAAATTGTAACATGACGACCTATGTGACTTTGGCAGGACTTTATAGCGCTTACTTTTGAGCTAGTGGGCTAAGATTTGAAACAAACGATCGGTGGGAATCCAGCTTTCAGGGGAGGCCTCCCCCGAGTCTCTGGACGGCTGTGGGGCCGAACGGCGAGCGTCAAAGCACTCGGTTTCGCTCCAGTAGTAGGCCTTTATTGACTAAATTGTAACATGACGACCTATGTGATTTTGGCAGAACGTTTTAGCGCTTACTTTTGAGCTAGTGGGCTAAGTTTTGAAACAAACGATCGGTGGGAATCCAGCTTTCAGGGGAGGCCTCCCCCGAGTCTCTGGACGGCTGTGGGGCCGAACGGCGAGCGTCAAAGCACTCGATTTCGCTCCAGTAGTAGGCCTTTATTGACTAAATTGTAACATGACGACCTATGTGACTTTGGCAGGACTTTTTAGCGCTTACGTTTGAGGTAGTGGGCTAAGATTTGAAACAAACGATCGGTGGGAATCCAGCTTTCAGGGGAGGCCTCCCCCGAGTTTCTGGACGGCTGTGAGGCCGAACGGCGAGCATCAAAGCACTCGGTTTCTCTCCAGTAGTAGGCCTTTATTGAGTAAATTGTAACATGACGACCTATGTGATTTTGGCAGGACTTTTTAGCGCATACTTTTCAGCTACTGGGCTAAGATTTGAAACAAACGATCGGTGGGAATCCAGCTTTCAGGGGAGGCCTCCCCCGAGTCTCAGGACGGCTGTGAGGCCGAACGGCGAGCATCAAAGCACTCGGTTTCTCTCCAGTAGTAGGCCTTTATTGAGTAAATTGTAACATGACGACCTATGTGATTTTGGCAGGACTTTTTAGCGCCTACTTTTCAGCTACTGGGCTAAGATTTGAAACAAACGATCGGTGGGAATCCAGCTTTCAGGGGAGGCCTCTTCCAAGCCTCTCGGAGGTCATGGGGCCGAACGGCGACCGTCAAAGCACTCTGTTTCGCTCCAGTCGTAGGCCTTTTTTGACTAAATTGTACAATGACAACCTATGTGACTTTGGCAGGACTTTTTAGCGCCTACTTTTCAGCTACTGGGCTAAGATTTGAAACAAACGATCGGTGGGAATCCAGCTTTCAGGGGAGGCCTCTTCCAAGCTTCTCAGAGGTCGTGGGCCCGAACGGCGAGCGTCAAAGCACTCTGTTTCGCTCCAGTAGTAGGCCTTTATTGACTAAATTGTAACATGACAACCTATGTGACTTTGGCAGGACCTTTTAGCGCCTACTTTTGAGCTACTGCGCTAAGATTTGAAACAAAAGATCGCTGGGAATCCATCTTTCACTGGAGGCCTCCCCCGAGTCTCTGGACAGCTGTGGGGCCGAACGGCGAGCGACAAAGCACTCGGTTTCTCTCCAGTAGTAGGACTATATTGACTAAATTGTAACGTGACGACCTATGTGACTTTGGCAGGACTTTTTAGCGCCTACTTTTGAGCTAGTGGGCTAAGATTTGAAACAAACGATCGGTGGGAATCCAGCTTTCAGGGGAGGCCTCTTTCAAGCCTCTCGGAGGTCGTGGGGCCGAACGGCGACCGTCAAAGCACTCGGTTTCGCTCGATTACCATGACGACCGATTTGACTTCGGCACGACTTTAGGTCGCTTAATTTCAGCCTAGCGGGCTTGGAATTCACACAGACAAGCCTTGGGAATCCAGCTTTCAAGGGAGGCCTCTTCCAAGCCTCTCGGAGCTCGTGGGGCCGAACGGCGAGCGTCAAAGCACTCGGTTTCGCTCCATTAGTAGGCCTTTATTGACTAAATTGTAACATGACGACCTATGTGACTTTGGCAGGACTTTATAGCGCTTACTTTTGAGCTAGTGGGCTAAGATTTGAAAAAAACGATCGGTGAGAATCCGGCTTTCAGGGGAGGCCTCCCCCGAGTCTCTGGACGGCTGTGGGGCCGAACAGTGAGCGTCAAAGCACTCGGTTTTGCTCCAGTAGTAGGCCTTTTTTTGACTAAATTGTAACATGACGACCTATGTGATTTTGGCAGAACGTTTTAGCGCTTACTTTTGAGCTAGTGGGCTAAGTTTTGAAACAAACGATCGGTGGGAATCCAGCTTTCAGGGGAGGCCTCTTCCAAGCCTCTCGGAGGTCATGGGGCCGAACGGCGACCGTCAAAGCACTCTGTTTCGCTCCAGTCGTAGGCCTTTATTGACTAAATTGTAACATGACAACCTATGTGACTTTGGCAGGACTTTTTAGCGCTTACTTTTGAGCCAGTGGGCTAAGATTTGTAACAAACGATCGGTGGGAATGCAGCTTTCAGAGGAGGCCTACCCCGAGTCTCTGGACGGCTGTGGGGCCGAGCGGCGAGCGTTAAAGCACTCAGTTTCGCTCGAGTACCATGACGACCGATTTGACTTCGGCACGACTTTAGGTCGCTTAGTTTCAGCCTAGCGGGCTAGGAATTCACACAGACAAGCCTTGGGAATCCAGCTTTCAAGGGAGGCCTCTTCCAAGCCTCTCGGAGCTCGTGGGGCCGAACGGCGAGCGTCAAAGCACTCGGTTTTGCTCCAGTAATAGGCCTTTATTGACTAAATTGTAACATGACAACCTATGTGACTTTGGCAGGACTTTTTAGCGCTTACTTTTGAGCTAGTGGGCTTAGATTTGAAACAAACTATCGGTGGGAATCCAGCTTTCAGGGGAGGCCTCTTCCAAGCCTCTCGGAGGTCGTGGGGCCGAACGGCGACCGTCAAAGCACTCGGTTTCGCTCGATTACCATGACGACCGATTTGACTTTGGCACGACTTTAGGTCGCTTAATTTCAGCCTAGCGGGCTAGGAATTCAGACAGACAAGCCTTGGGAATCCAGCTTTCAAGGGAGGCCTCTTCCAAGCCTCTCGGAGCTCGTGGGGCCGAACGGCGAGCGTCAAAGCACTCGGTTTCGCTCCATTAGTAGGCCTTTATTGACTAAATTGTAACATGACGACCTATGTGACTTTGGCAGGACTTTATAGCGCTTACTTTTGAGCTAGTGGGCTAAGATTTGAAACAAACGATCGGTGGGAATCCAGCTTTCAGGGGAGGCCTCCCCCGAGTCTCTGGACGGCTGTGGGGCCGAACGGCGAGCGTCAAAGCACTCGGTTTCGCTCCAGTAGTAGGCCTTTATTGACTAAATTGTAACATGACGACCTATGTGATTTTGGCAGAACGTTTTAGCGCTTACTTTTGAGCTAGTGGGCTAAGTTTTGAAACAAACGATCGGTGGGAATCCAGCTTTCAGGGGAGGCCTCCCCCGAGTCTCTGGACGGCTGTGGGGCCGAACGGCGAGCGTCAAAGCACTCGATTTCGCTCCAGTAGTAGGCCTTTATTGACTAAATTGTAACATGACGACCTATGTGACTTTGGCAGGACTTTTTAGCGCTTACGTTTGAGGTAGTGGGCTAAGATTTGAAACAAACGATCGGTGGGAATCCAGCTTTCAGGGGAGGCCTCCCCCGAGTTTCTGGACGGCTGTGAGGCCGAACGGCGAGCATCAAAGCACTCGGTTTCTCTCCAGTAGTAGGCCTTTATTGAGTAAATTGTAACATGACGACCTATGTGATTTTGGCAGGACTTTTTAGCGCATACTTTTCAGCTACTGGGCTAAGATTTGAAACAAACGATCGGTGGGAATCCAGCTTTCAGGGGAGGCCTCCCCCGAGTCTCAGGACGGCTGTGAGGCCGAACGGCGAGCATCAAAGCACTCGGTTTCTCTCCAGTAGTAGGCCTTTATTGAGTAAATTGTAACATGACGACCTATGTGATTTTGGCAGGACTTTTTAGCGCCTACTTTTCAGCTACTGGGCTAAGATTTGAAACAAACGATCGGTGGGAATCCAGCTTTCAGGGGAGGCCTCTTCCAAGCCTCTCGGAGGTCATGGGGCCGAACGGCGACCGTCAAAGCACTCTGTTTCGCTCCAGTCGTAGGCCTTTTTTGACTAAATTGTACAATGACAACCTATGTGACTTTGGCAGGACTTTTTAGCGCCTACTTTTCAGCTACTGGGCTAAGATTTGAAACAAACGATCGGTGGGAATCCAGCTTTCAGGGGAGGCCTCTTCCAAGCTTCTCAGAGGTCGTGGGCCCGAACGGCGAGCGTCAAAGCACTCTGTTTCGCTCCAGTAGTAGGCCTTTATTGACTAAATTGTAACATGACAACCTATGTGACTTTGGCAGGACCTTTTAGCGCCTACTTTTGAGCTACTGCGCTAAGATTTGAAACAAACGATCGCTGGGAATCCATCTTTCACTGGAGGCCTCCCCCGAGTCTCTGGACAGCTGTGGGGCCGAACGGCGAGCGACAAAGCACTCGGTTTCTCTCCAGTAGTAGGACTATATTGACTAAATTGTAACGTGACGACCTATGTGACTTTGGCAGGACTTTTTAGCGCCTACTTTTGAGCTAGTGGGCTAAGATTTGAAACAAACGATCGGTGGGAATCCAGCTTTCAGGGGAGGCCTCTTTCAAGCCTCTCGGAGGTCGTGGGGCCGAACGGCGACCGTCAAAGCACTCGGTTTCGCTCGATTACCATGACGACCGATTTGACTTCGGCACGACTTTAGGTCGCTTAATTTCAGCCTAGCGGGCTTGGAATTCACACAGACAAGCCTTGGGAATCCAGCTTTCAAGGGAGGCCTCTTCCAAGCCTCTCGGAGCTCGTGGGGCCGAACGGCGAGCGTCAAAGCACTCGGTTTCGCTCCATTAGTAGGCCTTTATTGACTAAATTGTAACATGACGACCTATGTGACTTTGGCAGGACTTTATAGCGCTTACTTTTGAGCTAGTGGGCTAAGATTTGAAAAAAACGATCGGTGAGAATCCGGCTTTCAGGGGAGGCCTCCCCCGAGTCTCTGGACGGCTGTGGGGCCGAACAGTGAGCGTCAAAGCACTCGGTTTTGCTCCAGTAGTAGGCCTTTTTTTGACTAAATTGTAACATGACGACCTATGTGATTTTGGCAGAACGTTTTAGCGCTTACTTTTGAGCTAGTGGGCTAAGTTTTGAAACAAACGATCGGTGGGAATCCAGCTTTCAGGGGAGGCCTCTTCCAAGCCTCTCGGAGGTCATGGGGCCGAACGGCGACCGTCAAAGCACTCTGTTTCGCTCCAGTCGTAGGCCTTTATTGACTAAATTGTAACATGACAACCTATGTGACTTTGGCAGGACTTTTTAGCGCTTACTTTTGAGCCAGTGGGCTAAGATTTGTAACAAACGATCGGTGGGAATGCAGCTTTCAGAGGAGGCCTACCCCGAGTCTCTGGACGGCTGTGGGGCCGAGCGGCGAGCGTTAAAGCACTCAGATTCGCTCGAGTACCATGACGACCGATTTGACTTCGGCACGACTTTAGGTCGCTTAGTTTCAGCCTAGCGGGCTAGGAATTCACACAGACAAGCCTTGGGAATCCAGCTTTCAAGGGAGGCCTCTTCCAAGCCTCTCGGAGCTCGTGGGGCCGAACGGCGAGCGTCAAAGCACTCGGTTTTGCTCCAGTAATAGGCCTTTATTGACTAAATTGTAACATGACAACCTATGTGACTTTGGCAGGACTTTATAGCGCTTACTTTTGAGCTAGTGGGCTAAGATTTGAAACAAACGATCGGTGGGAATCCAGCTTTCAGGGGAGGCCTCCCCCGAGTCTCAGGACGGCTGTGGGGCCGAACGGCGAGCGACAAAGCACTCGGTTTCTCTCCAGTTGTAGGCCTTTATTGAGTAAATTGTAACATGACGACCTATGTGATTTTGGCAGGACTTTTTAGCGCCTACTTTTCAGCTACAAGGCTAAGATTTGAAACAAACGATCGGTGGGAATCCAGCTTTCAGGGGAGGCCTCTTCCAAGCCTCTCGGAGGTTGTGGGTCCGAACGGCGAGCGTCAAAGCAATCGGTTTCGCTCCAGTAGTAGGCCTTTTTTGACTAAATTGTAACATGACAACCTATGTGACTTTGGCAGGACTTTTTAGCGCTTACTTTTGAGCTAGTGGGCTTAGATTTGAAACAAACTATCGGTGGGAATCCAGCTTTCAGGGGAGGCCTCTTCCAAGCCTCTCGGAGGTCGTGGGGCCGAACGGCGACCGTCAAAGCACTCGGTTTCGCTCGATTACCATGACGACCGATTTGAATTTGGCACGACTTTAGGTCGCTTAATTTCAGCCTAGCGGGCTAGGAATTCAGACAGACAAGCCTTGGGAATCCAGCTTTCAAGGGAGGCCTCTTCCAAGCCTCTCGGAGCTCGTGGGGCCGAACGGCGAGCGTCAAAGCACTCGGTTTCGCTCCATTAGTAGGCCTTTATTGACTAAATTGTATAATGACGACCTATGTGACTTTGGCAGGACTTTATAGCGCTTACTTTTGAGCTAGTGGGCTAAGATTTGAAACAAACGATCGGTGGGAATCCAGCTTTCAGGGGAGGCCTCCCCCGAGTCTCTGGACGGCTGTGGGGCCGAACGGCGAGCGTCAAAGCACTCGGTTTCGCTCCAGTAGTAGGCCTTTATTGACTAAATTGTAACATGACGACCTATGTGATTTTGGCAGAACGTTTTAGCGCTTACTTTTGAGCTAGTGGGCTAAGTTTTGAAACAAACGATCGGTGGGAATCCAGCTTTCAGGGGAGGCCTCCCCCGAGTCTCTGGACGGCTGTGGGGCCGAACGGCGAGCGTCAAAGCACTCGATTTCGCTCCAGTAGTAGGCCTTTATTGACTAAATTGTAACATGACGACCTATGTGACTTTGGCAGGACTTTTTAGCGCTTACGTTTGAGGTAGTGGGCTAAGATTTGAAACAAACGATCGGTGGGAATCCAGCTTTCAGGGGAGGCCTCCCCCGAGTTTCTGGACGGCTGTGAGGCCGAACGGCGAGCATCAAAGCACTCGGTTTCTCTCCAGTAGTAGGCCTTTATTGAGTAAATTGTAACATGACGACCTATGTGATTTTGGCAGGACTTTTTAGCGCATACTTTTCAGCTACTGGGCTAAGATTTGAAACAAACGATCGGTGGGAATCCAGCTTTCAGGGGAGGCCTCTTCCAAGCCTCTCGGAGGTCATGGGGCCGAACGGCGACCGTCAAAGCACTCTGTTTCGCTCCAGTCGTAGGCCTTTTTTGACTAAATTGTACAATGACAACCTATGTGACTTTGGCAGGACTTTTTAGCGCTTACTTTTGAGCCAGTGGGCTAAGATTTGTAACAAACGATCGGTGGGAATGCAGCTTTCAGAGGAGGCCTACCCCGAGTCTCTGGACGGCTGTGGGGCCAAGCGGCGAGCGTTAAAGCACTCAGTTTCGCTCGAGTACCATGACAACCGATTTGACTTCGGCACGGCTTTAGGTCGCTTAGTTTCAGCCTAGCGGGCTAGGAATTCACACAGACAAGCCTTTGGAATCCAGCTTTCAAGGGAGGCCTCTTCCAAGCCTCTCGGAGCTCGTGGGGCCGAACGGCGAGCGTCAAAGCACTCGGTTTTGCTCCAGTAATAGGCCTTTATTGACTAAATTGTAACATGACAACCTATGAGACTTTGGCAGGACTTTATAGCGCTTACTTTTGAGCTAGTGGGCTAAGATTTGAAACAAACGATCGGTGGGAATCCAGCTTTCAGGGGTGGCCTCCCCCGAGTCTCAGGACGGCTGTGGGGCCGAACGGCGAGCGTCAAAGCACTCGGTTTCTCTCCAGTTGTAGGCCTTTATTGAGTAAATTGTAACATGACGACCTATGTGATTTTGGCAGGACTTTTTAGCTTCTACTTTTCAGCTACTGGGCTAAGATTTGAAACAAACGATCGGTTGGAATCCAGGTTTCAGGGGAGGCCTCTTCCAAGCCTCTCGGAGGTTGTGGGTCCGAACGGCGAGCGTCAAAGCAATCGGTTTCGCTCCAGTAGTAGGCCTTTTTTGACTAAATTGTAACATGACAACCTATGTGACTTTGGCAGGACTTTTTAGCGCTTACTTTTCAGCTACTGGGCTAAGATTTGAAACAAACGATCGGTGGGAATCCAGCTTTCAGGGGAGGCCTCTTCCAAGCCTCTCGGAGGTCGTGGGGCCGAACGGCGACCGTCAAAGCACTCGGTTTCGCTCGATTACCATGACGACCGATTTGACTTCGGCACGACTTTAGGTCGCTTAATTTCAGCCTAGCGGGCTAGGAATTCACACAGACAAGCCTTGGGAATCCAGCTTTCAAGGGAGGCCTCTTCCAAGCCTCTCGGAGCTCGTGGGGCCGAACGGCGAGCGTCAAAGCACTCGGTTTCGCTCCATTAGTAGGCCTTTATTGACTAAATTGTAACATGACGACCTATGTGACTTTGGCAGGACTTTATAGCGCTTACTTTTGAGCTAGTGGGCTAAGATTTGAAAAAAACGATCGGTGGGAATCCAGCTTTCAGGGGAGGCCTCCCCCGAGTCTCTGGACGGCTGTGGGGCCGAACGGCGAGCGTCAAAGCACTCGGTTTCGCTTCAGTAGTAGGCCTTTATTGACTAAATTGTAACATGACGACCTATGTGATTTTGGCAAAACGTTTTAGCGCTTACTTTTGAGCTAGTGGGCTAAGTTTTGAAACAAACGATCGGTGGGAATCCAGCTTTCAGGGGAGGCCTCCCCCGAGTCTCTGGACGGCTGTGGGGCCGAACGGCGAGCGTCAAAGCACTCGGTTTCGCTCCAGTAGTAGGCCTTTATTGACTAAATTGTAACATGACGACCTATGTGACTTTGGCAGGACTTTTTAGCGCTTACGTTTGAGCTAGTGGGCTAAGATTTGAAAAAAAAACGATCGGTGGGAATCCAGCTTTCAGGGGAGGCCTCCCCCGAGTCTCTGGACGGCTGTGGGGCCGAACGGCGAGCGTCAAAGCACTCGGTTTTGCTTCAGTAGTAGGCCTTTATTGACTAAATTGTAACATGACGACCTATGTGATTTTGGCAAAACGTTTTAGCGCTTACTTTTGCGCCAGTGGGCTAAGATTTGAAACAAACGATCGGTGGGAATGCAGCTTTCAGAGGAGGCCTACCCCGAGTCTCTGGACGGCTGAGGGGCCGAGCGGCGAGCGTTAAAGCACTCAGTTTCGTTCCAGTAGGAGGCCTTTATTGAGTAAATTGTAACATGACGACCTATGTGATTTTGGCAAAACGTTTTAGCGCTTACTTTTGAGCTAGTGGGCTAAGTTTTGAAACAAACGATCGGTGGGAATCCAGCTTTCAGGGGAGGCCTCTTCCAAGCCTCTCGGAGGTCATGGGGCCGAACGGCGAGCGTCAAAGCACTCGGTTTTGCTCCAGTAATAGGCCTTTATTGACTAAATTGTAACATGACAACCTATGTGACTTTGGCAGGACTTTATAGCGCTTACTTTTGAGCTAGTGGGCTAAGATTTGAAACAAACGATCGGTGGGAATCCAGCTTTCAGGGGAGGCCTCCCCCGAGTCTCAGGACGGCTGTGAGGCCGAACGGCGAGCATCAAAGCACTCGGTTTCTCTCCAGTAGTAGGCCTTTATTGAGTAAATTGTAACATGACGACCTATGTGATTTTGGCAGGACTTTTTAGCGCCTACTTTTCAGCTACTGGGCTAAGATTTGAAACAAACGATCGGTGGGAATCCAGCTTTCAGGGGAGGCCTCTTCCAAGCCTCTCGGAGGTCATGGGGCCGAACGGCGACCGTCAAAGCACTCTGTTTCGCTCCAGTCGTAGGCCTTTTTTGACTAAATTGTACAATGACAACCTATGTGACTTTGGCAGGACTTTTTAGCGCTTACTTTTGAGCCAGTGGGCTAAGATTTGTAACAAACGATCGGTGGGAATGCAGCTTTCAGAGGAGGCCTACCCCGAGTCTCTGGACGGCTGTGGGGCCGAGCGGCGAGCGTTAAAGCACTCAGTTTCGCTCGAGTACCATGACGACCGATTTGATTTCGGCACGGCTTTAGGTCGCTTAGTTTCAGCCTAGCGGGCTAGGAATTCACACAGACAAGCCTTGGGAATCCAGCTTTCAAGGGAGGCCTCTTCCAAGCCTCTCTGAGCTCGTGGGGCCGAACGGCGAGCGTCAAAGCACTCGGTTTTGCTCCAGTAATAGGCCTTTATTGACTAAATTGTAACACGACAACCTATGAGACTTTGGCAGGACTTTATAGCGCTTACTTTTGAGCTAGTGGGCTAAGATTTGAAACAAACGATCGGTGGGAATCCAGCTTTCAGGGGAGGCCTCCCCCGAGTCTCAGGACGGCTGTGGGGCCGAACGGCGAGCGTCAAAGCACTCGGTTTCTCTCCAGTTGTAGGCCTTTATTGAGTAAATTGTAACATGACGACCTATGTGATTTTGGCAGGACTTTTTAGCTTCTACTTTTCAGCTACTGGGCTAAGATTTGAAACAAACGATTGGTGGGAATCCAGCTTTCAGGGGAGGCCTCTTCCAAGCCTCTCGGAGGTTGTGGGTCCGAACGGCGAGCGTCAAAGCAATCGGTTTCGCTCCAGTAGTAGGCCTTTTTTGACTAAATTGTAACATGACAACCTATGTGACTTTGGCAGGACTTTTTAGCGCTTACTTTTCAGCTACTGGGCTAAGATTTGAAACAAACGATCGGTGGGAATCCAGCTTTCAGAGGAGGCCTCTTCCAAGCCTCTCGGAGGTCGTGGGGCCGAACGGCGACCGTCAAAGCACTCTGTTTCGCTCGATTACCATGACGACCGATTTGACTTCGGCACGACTTTAGGTCGCTTAATTTCAGCCTAGCGGGCTAGGAATTCACACAGACAAGCCTTGGGAATCCAGCTTTCAAGGGAGGCCTCTTCCAAGCCTCTCGGAGCTCGTGGGGCCGAACGGCGAGCGTCAAAGCACTCGGTTTCGCTCCATTAGTAGGCCTTTATTGACTAAATTGTAACATGACGACCTATGTGACTTTGGCAGGACTTTATAGCGCTTACTTTTGAGCTAGTGGGCTAAGATTTGAAAAAAACGATCGGTGGGAATCCAGCTTTCAGGGGAGGCCTCCCCCGAGTCTCTGGACGGCTGTGGGGCCGAACGGCGAGCGTCAAAGCACTCGGTTTCGCTTCAGTAGTAGGCCTTTATTGACTAAATTGTAACATGACGACCTATGTGATTTTGGCAAAACGTTTTAGCGCTTACTTTTGAGCTAGTGGGCTAAGTTTTGAAACAAACGATCGGTGGGAATCCAGCTTTCAGGGGAGGCCTCCCCCGAGTCTCTGGACGGCTGTGGGGCCGAACGGCGAGCGTCAAAGCACTCGGTTTTGCTTCAGTAGTAGGCCTTTATTGACTAAATTGTAACATGACGACCTATGTGATTTTGGCAAAACGTTTTAGCGCTTACTTTTGAGCCAGTGGGCTAAGATTTGAAACAAACGATCGGTGGGAATGCAGCTTTCAGAGGAGGCCTACCCCGAGTCTCTGGACGGCTGAGGGGCCGAGCGGGGAGCGTTAAAGCACTCAGTTTCGCTCGAGTATCATGACGACCGATTTGACTTCGGCACGACTTTAGGTCACTTAGTTTCAGCCTAGCGGGCTAGGAATTCACACAGACAAGCCTTGGGAATCCAGCTTTCAAGGGAGGCCTCTTCCAAGCCTCTCGGAGCTCGTGGGGCCGAACGGCGAGCGTCAAAGCATTCGGTTTCGCTCCAGTAGTAGGCCTTTATTGACTAAATTGTAACATGACGACCTATGTGACTTTGGCAGGACTTTTTAGCGCTTACGTTTGAGCTAGTGGGCTAAGATTTGAAAAAAAACGATCGGTGGGAATCCAGCTTTCAGGGGAGGCCTCCCCCGAGTCTCTGGACGGCTGTGGGGCCGAACGGCGAGCGTCAAAGCACTCGGTTTTGCTTCAGTAGTAGGCCTTTATTGACTAAATTGTAACATGACGACCTATGTGATTTTGGCAAAACGTTTTAGCGCTTACTTTTGCGCCAGTGGGCTAAGATTTGAAACAAACGATCGGTGGGAATGCAGCTTTCAGAGGAGGCCTACCCCGAGTCTCTGGACGGCTGAGGGGCCGAGCGGCGAGCGTTAAAGCACTCAGTTTCGTTCCAGTAGGAGGCCTTTATTGAGTAAATTGTAACATGACGACCTATGTGATTTTGGCAAAACGTTTTAGCGCTTACTTTTGAGCTAGTGGGCTAAGTTTTGAAACAAACGATCGGTGGGAATCCAGCTTTCAGGGGAGGCCTCTTCCAAGCCTCTCGGAGGTCATGGGGCCGAACGGCGAGCGTCAAAGCACTCGGTTTTGCTCCAGTAATAGGCCTTTATTGACTAAATTGTAACATGACAACCTATGTGACTTTGGCAGGACTTTATAGCGCTTACTTTTGAGCTAGTGGGCTAAGATTTGAAACAAACGATCGGTGGGAATCCAGCTTTCAGGGGAGGCCTCCCCCGAGTCTCAGGACGGCTGTGAGGCCGAACGGCGAGCATCAAAGCACTCGGTTTCTCTCCAGTAGTAGGCCTTTATTGAGTAAATTGTAACATGACGACCTATGTGATTTTGGCAGGACTTTTTAGCGCCTACTTTTCAGCTACTGGGCTAAGATTTGAAACAAACGATCGGTGGGAATCCAGCTTTCAGGGGAGGCCTCTTCCAAGCCTCTCGGAGGTCATGGGGCCGAACGGCGACCGTCAAAGCACTCTGTTTCGCTCCAGTCGTAGGCCTTTTTTGACTAAATTGTACAATGACAACCTATGTGACTTTGGCAGGACTTTTTAGCGCTTACTTTTGAGCCAGTGGGCTAAGATTTGTAACAAACGATCGGTGGGAATGCAGCTTTCAGAGGAGGCCTACCCCGAGTCTCTGGACGGCTGTGGGGCCGAGCGGCGAGCGTTAAAGCACTCAGTTTCGCTCGAGTACCATGACGACCGATTTGATTTCGGCACGGCTTTAGGTCGCTTAGTTTCAGCCTAGCGGGCTAGGAATTCACACAGACAAGCCTTGGGAATCCAGCTTTCAAGGGAGGCCTCTTCCAAGCCTCTCTGAGCTCGTGGGGCCGAACGGCGAGCGTCAAAGCACTCGGTTTTGCTCCAGTAATAGGCCTTTATTGACTAAATTGTAACACGACAACCTATGAGACTTTGGCAGGACTTTATAGCGCTTACTTTTGAGCTAGTGGGCTAAGATTTGAAACAAACGATCGGTGGGAATCCAGCTTTCAGGGGAGGCCTCCCCCGAGTCTCAGGACGGCTGTGGGGCCGAACGGCGAGCGTCAAAGCACTCGGTTTCTCTCCAGTTGTAGGCCTTTATTGAGTAAATTGTAACATGACGACCTATGTGATTTTGGCAGGACTTTTTAGCTTCTACTTTTCAGCTACTGGGCTAAGATTTGAAACAAACGATTGGTGGGAATCCAGCTTTCAGGGGAGGCCTCTTCCAAGCCTCTCGGAGGTTGTGGGTCCGAACGGCGAGCGTCAAAGCAATCGGTTTCGCTCCAGTAGTAGGCCTTTTTTGACTAAATTGTAACATGACAACCTATGTGACTTTGGCAGGACTTTTTAGCGCTTACTTTTCAGCTACTGGGCTAAGATTTGAAACAAACGATCGGTGGGAATCCAGCTTTCAGAGGAGGCCTCTTCCAAGCCTCTCGGAGGTCGTGGGGCCGAACGGCGACCGTCAAAGCACTCTGTTTCGCTCGATTACCATGACGACCGATTTGACTTCGGCACGACTTTAGGTCGCTTAATTTCAGCCTAGCGGGCTAGGAATTCACACAGACAAGCCTTGGGAATCCAGCTTTCAAGGGAGGCCTCTTCCAAGCCTCTCGGAGCTCGTGGGGCCGAACGGCGAGCGTCAAAGCACTCGGTTTCGCTCCATTAGTAGGCCTTTATTGACTAAATTGTAACATGACGACCTATGTGACTTTGGCAGGACTTTATAGCGCTTACTTTTGAGCTAGTGGGCTAAGATTTGAAAAAAACGATCGGTGGGAATCCAGCTTTCAGGGGAGGCCTCCCCCGAGTCTCTGGACGGCTGTGGGGCCGAACGGCGAGCGTCAAAGCACTCGGTTTCGCTTCAGTAGTAGGCCTTTATTGACTAAATTGTAACATGACGACCTATGTGATTTTGGCAAAACGTTTTAGCGCTTACTTTTGAGCTAGTGGGCTAAGTTTTGAAACAAACGATCGGTGGGAATCCAGCTTTCAGGGGAGGCCTCCCCCGAGTCTCTGGACGGCTGTGGGGCCGAACGGCGAGCGTCAAAGCACTCGGTTTTGCTTCAGTAGTAGGCCTTTATTGACTAAATTGTAACATGACGACCTATGTGATTTTGGCAAAACGTTTTAGCGCTTACTTTTGAGCCAGTGGGCTAAGATTTGAAACAAACGATCGGTGGGAATGCAGCTTTCAGAGGAGGCCTACCCCGAGTCTCTGGACGGCTGAGGGGCCGAGCGGGGAGCGTTAAAGCACTCAGTTTCGCTCGAGTATCATGACGACCGATTTGACTTCGGCACGACTTTAGGTCACTTAGTTTCAGCCTAGCGGGCTAGGAATTCACACAGACAAGCCTTGGGAATCCAGCTTTCAAGGGAGGCCTCTTCCAAGCCTCTCGGAGCTCGTGGGGCCGAACGGCGAGCGTCAAAGCATTCGGTTTCGCTCCAGTAGTAGGCCTTTATTGACTAAATTGTAACATGACGACCTATGTGACTTTGGCAGGACTTTTTAGCGCTTACGTTTGAGCTAGTGGGCTAAGATTTGAAACAAACGATCGGTGGGAATCCAGGTTTCAGGGAAGGCCTCTTCCAAGCCTCTCGGAGGTCATGGGGCCGAACGGCGACCGTCAAAGCACTCTGTTTCGCTCCAGTCTTAGGCCTTTATTGACTAAATTGTAACATGACAACCTATGTGACTTTGGCTGGACTTTTTAGCGCTTACTTTTGAGCCAGTGGGCTAAGATTTGAAACAAACGATCGGTGGGAATGCAGCTTTCAGAGGAGGCCTACCCCGAGTCTCTGGACGGCTGAGGGGCCGAGCGGCGAGCGTTAAAGCACTCAGTTTCGCTCGAGTACCATGACGACCGATTTGACTTCGGCACGACTTTAGGTCGCTTAGTTTCAGCCTAGCGGGCTAGGAATTCACACAGACAAGCCTTGGGAATCCAGCTTTCAAGGGAGGCCTCTTCCAAGCCTCTCGGAGCTCGTGGGGCCGAACGGCGAGCGTCAAAGCACTCGGTTTTGCTCCAGTAATAGGCCTTTATTGAGTAAATTGTAACATGACGACCTATGTGATTTTGGCAGGACTTTTTAGCGCCTACTTTTCAGCTACTGGGCTAAGATTTGAAACAAACGATCGGTGGGAATCCAGCTTTCAGGGGAGGCCTCCCCCGAGTCTCAGGACGGCTGTGGGGCCGAACGGCGAGCGTCAAAGCACTCGGTTTCTCTCCAGTTGTAGGCCTTTATTGAGTAAATTGTAACATGACAACCTATGTGATTTTGGCAGGACTTTTTAGCGCCTACTTTTCAGCTACTGGGCTAAGATTTGAAACAAACGATCGGTGGGAATCCAGCTTTCAGGGGAGGCCTCTTCCAAGCCTCTCGGAGGTAGTGGTTCCGAACGGCGAGCGTCAAAGCAATCGGTTTCGCTCCAGTAGTAGGCCTTTATTGACTAAATTGTAACATGACAACCTATGTGACTTTGGCAGGACTTTTTAGAACTTACCTTTGAGCCAGTGGGCTAAGATTTGAAACGAACGATCGGTGGTAATGCAGCTTTCAGGGGAGGCCTCCCATGAGTCTCTGGACGGCTGTGGGGCCAAGCGGCGAGCGTTAAAGCACTCAGTTTCGCTCGAGTACCATGACGACCAATTTGACTTCGGCACAACTTTAGGTCGCTTAGTTTCAGTTTAGCGGGCTAGGAATTCACACAGACAAGCCTTGGGAATCCAGCTTTTAAGGGAGGCCTCTTCCAAGCCTCTCGGAGCTCGTGGGGCCGAACTGCGAGCGTCAAAGCACTCGGTTTAGCTCCAATAATAGGCCTTTATTGACTAAATTGTAACATGACGACCTATGTGACTTTGGCAGGACTTTATAGCGCTTACTTTTGAGCTAGTGCGCTAAGATCTGAAACAAACGATCGGTGGGAATCCAGCTTTCAGGGGAGGCCTCCCCCGAGTCTCTGGACGGGTGTGGGGGCGAACGGCGAGCGTCAAAGCACTCGGTTTCTCTGCAGTAGTAGGCCTTTATTCACTAAATTGTAACATGACGACCTATGTGATTTTGGCAGGACCTTTTCGTTCTCACTTTTCAGCTACTGGGCTAAGATTTTAAACAAACGATCGGTGGGAATCCAGCTTTCAGGGGAGGCCTCTTCCAAGCCTCTCGGAGGTCGTGGGGCCGAACGGCGACCGTCAAAGCAATCGGTTTCGCTCCAGTAGTAGGCCTTTATTGACTAAATTGTAACATGACAACCTATGTGACTTTGGCAGGACTTTTTAGCGCTTACTTCTGAGCTAGTGGGCTAAGATTTGAAACAAACTATCGGTGGGAATCCAGCTTTCAGGGGAAGCCTCCCCCGAGTCTCTGGACGGCTGTGGGGCCGAGCGGCGAGCGTTAAAGCACTCGGTTTCGCTCCAGTAGTAGGTCTTTCTTGACTAAATTGTAACATGACGACCTATGTGACTTTGGCAGGACTTTTCCGCGCTTACTTTTTAGTTAGCGGGCTAAGATTTGAAATAAAAGATCGGTGGGAATCCAGCTTTCAGGGGAGGCCTCCCCCGTGTCTCTGGACGGCTGTGGGGCCGAACGGCGAGCGTCAAAGCACTCAGTTTCTCTCCAGTAGTAGGGCTTTATTGACTAAATTGTAACATGACGACCTATGTGATTTTGGCAGGACTTTTTAGCGCCTACTTTTCAGCTACTGGGCTAAGATTAGAAACAAACGATCGGTGGGAATCCAGCTTTCAGGGGAGGCATCTTCAAACCCTCTCGGAGGTCGTGGGCCCGAAGGGCGAGCGTCAAAGCACTCGGTTTCGCTCCAGTAGTAGGCCTTTATTGACTAAATTGTAACATGACAACCTATGTGACTTTGGCAGGACTTTTTAGCGCTTACTTTTGACCTAGTGCGCTAAGATTTGAAACAAACGATCGGTGGGAATCCAGCTTTCAGGGGAGTCCTCCCCCGAGTCTCTGGACAGCTGTGGGGCCGAGCGGCGAGCGTTAAAGCACTCAGTTTCGTTCCAGTAGGAGGCCTTTATTGACTAAATTGTAACATAACGACCAATGTGATTTTGGCAGGACTTTTTAGCGCCTACTTTTCAGCTACTGGGCTAAGATTTGAAACAAACGATCGGTGGGAATCCAGCTTTCAGGTGAGGCCTCTTCCAAGCTTCTCAGAGGTCGTGGGCCCGAACGGCGAGCGTCAAAGCACTCTGTTTCGCTCCAGTAGTAGGCCTTTATTGACTAAATTGTAACATGACAACCTATGTGACTTTGGCAGCACCTTTTAGCGCCTACTTTTGAGCTAGCGCGCTAAGATTTTAAACAAACGATCGGTGGGAATCCAGCTTTCAGGGGAGGCCTCCCCCGAGTCTCTTGACGGCTGTGGGGCCGAACGGCGAGCGTCAAAGCACTCGGTTTTGCTCCAGTAATAGGCCTTTGACTAAATTGTTACATGACGACCTATGTGACTTTGGCAGGACTTTATAGCGCTTACTTTTGAGCTAGTGGGCTAAGATTTGAAACAAACGATCGGTGGGAATCCAGCTTTCAGGGGAGGCCTCCCCCGAGTCTCAGGACGGCTGTGGGGCCGAACGGCGAGCGTCAAAGCACTCGGTTTTGCTCCAGTAATAGGCCTTTATTGACTAAATTGTAACATGACGACCTATGTGACTTTGGCAGGACTTTATAGCGCTTACTTTTGAGCTAGTGGGCTAAGATTTGAAAAAAACGATCGGTGGGAATCCGGCTTTCAGGGGAGGCCTCCCCCGAGTCTCTGGACGGCTCTGGGGCCGAACAGTGAGCGTCAAAGCACTCGGTTTCGCTCCAGTAGTAGGCCTTTTTTTGACTAAATTGTAACATGACGACCTATGTGATTTTGGCAGAACGTTTTAGCGCTTACTTTTGAGCTAGTGGGCTAAGTTTTGAAACAAACGATCGGTGGGAATCCAGCTTTCAGGGGAGGCCTCTTCCAAGCCTCTCGGAGGTCATGGGGCCGAACGGCGAGCGTCAAAGCACTCGGTTTTGCTCCAGTAATAGGCCTTTATTGACTAAATTGTAACATGACAACCTATGTGACTATGGCAGGACTTTATAGCGCTTACTTTTGAGCTAGTGGGCTAAGATTTGAAACAAACGATCGGTGGGAATCCAGCTTTCAGGGGAGGCCTCCCCCGAGTCTCAGGACGGCTGTGGGGCCGAACGGCGAGCGACAAAGCACTCGGTTTCTCTCCAGTTGTAGGCCTTTATTGAGTAAATTGTAACATGACGACCTATGTGATTTTGGCAGGACTTTTTAGCGCCTACTTTTCAGCTACAAGGCTAAGATTTGAAACAAACGATCGGTGGGAATCCAGCTTTCAGGGGAGGCCTCTTCTAAGCCTCTCGGAGGTTGTGGGTCCGAACGGCGAGCGTCAAAGCAATCGGTTTCGCTCCAGTAGTAGGCCTTTTTTGACTAAATTGTAACATGACAACCTATGTGACTTTGGCAGGACTTTTTAGCGCTTACTTCTGAGCTAGTGGGCTAAGATTTGAAACAAACTATCGGTGGGAATCCAGCTTTCAGGGGAAGCCTCCCCCGAGTCTCTGGACGGCTGTGGGGCCGAGCGGCGAGCGTTAAAGCACTCGGTTTCGCTCCAGTAGTAGGTCTTTCTTGACTAAATTGTAACATGACGACCTATGTGACTTTGGCAGGACTTTTCCGCGCTTACTTTTTAGTTAGCGGGCTAAGATTTGAAATAAAAGATCGGTGGGAATCCAGCTTTCAGGGGAGGCCTCCCCCGAGTCTCTGGACGGCTGTGGGGCCGAACGGCGAGCGTCAAAGCACTCAGTTTCTCTCCAGTAGTAGGGCTTTATTGACTAAATTGTAACATGACGACCTATGTGATTTTGGCAGGACTTTTTAGCGCCTACTTTTCAGCTACTGGGCTAAGATTAGAAACAAACGATCGGTGGGAATCCAGCTTTCAGGGGAGGCATCTTCGAACCCTCTCGGAGGTCGTGGGCCCGAAGGGCGAGCGTCAAAGCACTCGGTTTCGCTCCAGTAGTAGGCCTTTATTGACTAAATTGTAACATGACAACCTATGTGACTTTGGCAGGACTTTTTAGCGCTTACTTTTGACCTAGTGCGCTAAGATTTGAAACAAACGATCGGTGGGAATCCAGCTTTCAGGGGAGTCCTCCCCCGAGTCTCTGGACAGCTGTGGGGCCGAGCGGCGAGCATTAAAGCACTCAGTTTCGTTCCAGTAGGAGGCCTTTATTGACTAAATTGTAACATAACGACCAATGTGATTTTGGCAGGACTTTTTAGCGCCTACTTTTCAGCTACTGGGCTAAGATTTGAAACAAACGATCGGTGGGAATCCAGCTTTCAGGTGAGGCCTCTTCCAAGCTTCTCAGAGGTCGTGGGCCCGAACGGCGAGCGTCAAAGCACTCTGTTTCGCTCCAGTAGTAGGCCTTTATTGACTAAATTGTAACATGACAACCTATGTGACTTTGGCAGCACCTTTTAGCGCCTACTTTTGAGCTAGCGCGCTAAGATTTTAAACAAACGATCGGTGGGAATCCAGCTTTCAGGGGAGGCCTCCCCCGAGTCTCTTGACGGCTGTGGGGCCGAACGGCGAGCGTCAAAGCACTCGGTTTTGCTCCAGTAATAGGCCTTTGACTAAATTGTTACATGACGACCTATGTGACTTTGGCAGGACTTTATAGCGCTTACTTTTGAGCTAGTGGGCTAAGATTTGAAACAAACGATCGGTGGGAATCCAGCTTTCAGGGGAGGCCTCCCCCGAGTCTCAGGACGGCTGTGGGGCCGAACGGCGAGCGTCAAAGCACTCGGTTTTGCTCCAGTAATAGGCCTTTATTGACTAAATTGTAACATGACGACCTATGTGACTTTGGCAGGACTTTATAGCGCTTACTTTTGAGCTAGTGGGCTAAGATTTGAAAAAAACGATCGGTGGGAATCCGGCTTTCAGGGGAGGCCTCCCCCGAGTCTCTGGACGGCTCTGGGGCCGAACAGTGAGCGTCAAAGCACTCGGTTTCGCTCCAGTAGTAGGCCTTTTTTTGACTAAATTGTAACATGACGACCTATGTGATTTTGGCAGAACGTTTTAGCGCTTACTTTTGAGCTAGTGGGCTAAGTTTTGAAACAAACGATCGGTGGGAATCCAGCTTTCAGGGGAGGCCTCTTCCAAGCCTCTCGGAGGTCATGGGGCCGAACGGCGAGCGTCAAAGCACTCGGTTTTGCTCCAGTAATAGGCCTTTATTGACTAAATTGTAACATGACAACCTATGTGACTATGGCAGGACTTTATAGCGCTTACTTTTGAGCTAGTGGGCTAAGATTTGAAACAAACGATCGGTGGGAATCCAGCTTTCAGGGGAGGCCTCCCCCGAGTCTCAGGACGGCTGTGGGGCCGAACGGCGAGCGACAAAGCACTCGGTTTCTCTCCAGTTGTAGGCCTTTATTGAGTAAATTGTAACATGACGACCTATGTGATTTTGGCAGGACTTTTTAGCGCCTACTTTTCAGCTACAAGGCTAAGATTTGAAACAAACGATCGGTGGGAATCCAGCTTTCAGGGGAGGCCTCTTCTAAGCCTCTCGGAGGTTGTGGGTCCGAACGGCGAGCGTCAAAGCAATCGGTTTCGCTCCAGTAGTAGGCCTTTTTTGACTAAATTGTAACATGACAACCTATGTGACTTTGGCAGGACTTTTTAGCGCTTACTTCTGAGCTAGTGGGCTAAGATTTGAAACAAACTATCGGTGGGAATCCAGCTTTCAGGGGAAGCCTCCCCCGAGTCTCTGGACGGCTGTGGGGCCGAGCGGCGAGCGTTAAAGCACTCGGTTTCGCTCCAGTAGTAGGTCTTTCTTGACTAAATTGTAACATGACGACCTATGTGACTTTGGCAGGACTTTTCCGCGCTTACTTTTTAGTTAGCGGGCTAAGATTTGAAATAAAAGATCGGTGGGAATCCAGCTTTCAGGGGAGGCCTCCCCCGAGTCTCTGGACGGCTGTGGGGCCGAACGGCGAGCGTCAAAGCACTCAGTTTCTCTCCAGTAGTAGGGCTTTATTGACTAAATTGTAACATGACGACCTATGTGATTTTGGCAGGACTTTTTAGCGCCTACTTTTCAGCTACTGGGCTAAGATTAGAAACAAACGATCGGTGGGAATCCAGCTTTCAGGGGAGGCATCTTCGAACCCTCTCGGAGGTCGTGGGCCCGAAGGGCGAGCGTCAAAGCACTCGGTTTCGCTCCAGTAGTAGGCCTTTATTGACTAAATTGTAACATGACAACCTATGTGACTTTGGCAGGACTTTTTAGCGCTTACTTTTGACCTAGTGCGCTAAGATTTGAAACAAACGATCGGTGGGAATCCAGCTTTCAGGGGAGTCCTCCCCCGAGTCTCTGGACAGCTGTGGGGCCGAGCGGCGAGCATTAAAGCACTCAGTTTCGTTCCAGTAGGAGGCCTTTATTGACTAAATTGTAACATAACGACCAATGTGATTTTGGCAGGACTTTTTAGCGCCTACTTTTCAGCTACTGGGCTAAGATTTGAAACAAACGATCGGTGGGAATCCAGCTTTCAGGGGAGGCCTCTTCCAAGCTTCTCAGAGGTCGTGGGCCCGAACGGCGAGCGTCAAAGCACTCTGTTTCGCTCCAGTAGTAGGCCTTTATTGACTAAATTGTAACATGACAACCTATGTGACTTTGGCAGGACCTTTTAGCGCCTACTTTTGAGCTAGCGCGCTAAGATTTTAAACAAACGATCGGTGGGAATCCAGCTTTCAGGGGAGGCCTCCCCCGAGTCTCTTGACGGCTGTGGGGCCGAACGGCGAGCGTCAAAGCACTCGGTTTTGCTCCAGTAATAGGCCTTTGACTAATTTGTTACATGACGACCTATGTGACTTTGGCAGGACTTTATAGCGCTTACTTTTGAGCTAGTGGGCTAAGATTTGAAACAAACGATCGGTGGGAATCCAGCTTTCAGGGGAGGCCTCCCCCGAGTCTCAGGACGGCTGTGGGGCCGAACGGCGAGCGTCAAAGCACTCGGTTTTGCTCCAGTAATAGGCCTTTATTGACTAAATTGTAACATGACGACCTATGTGACTTTGGCAGGACTTTATAGCGCTTACTTTTGAGCTAGTGGGCTAAGATTTGAAAAAAACGATCGGTGGGAATCCGGCTTTAAGGGGAGGCCTCCCCCGAGTCGCTGGACGGCTGTGGGGCCGAACAGTGAGCGTCAAAGCACTCGGTTTCGCTCCAGTAGTAGGCCTTTTTTTGACTAAATTGTAACATGACGACCTATGTGATTTTGGCAGAAGGTTTTAACGCTTACTTTTGAGCTAGTGCGCTAAGTTTTGAAACAAACGATCGGTGGGAATCCAGCTTTCAGGGGAGGCCTCTTCCAAGCCTCTCGGAGGTCATGGGGCCGAACGGCGAGCGTCAAAGCACTCTGTTTTGCTCCAGTAATAGGCCTTTATTGACTAAATTGTAACATGACAACCTATGTGACTTTGGCAGGACTTTATAGCGCTTACTTTTGAGCTAGTGGGCTAAGATTTGAAACAAACGATCGGTGGGAATCCAGCTTTCAGGGGAGGCCTCCCCCGAGTCTCAGGACGGCTGTGGGGCCGAACGGCGAGCGACAAAGCACTCGGTTTCTCTCCAGTTGTAGGCCTTTATTGAGTAAATTGTAACATGACGACCTATGTGATTTTGGCAGGACTTTTTAGCGCCTACTTTTCAGCTACAAGGCTAAGATTTGAAACAAACGATCGGTGGGAATCCAGCTTTCAGGGGAGGCCTCTTCCAAGCCTCTCGGAGGTTGTGGGTCCGAACGGCGAGCGTCAAAGCACTCGGTTTCGCTCCATTAGTAGGCCTTTATTGACTAAATTGTAACATGACGACCTATGTGATTTTGGCAGAACGTTTTAGCGCTTACTTTTGAGCTAGTGGGCTAAGTTTTGAAACAAACGATCGGTGGGAATCCAGCTTTCAGGGGAGGCCTCCCCCGAGTCTCTGGACGGCTGTGGGGCCGAACGGCGATCGTCAAAGCACTCGGTTTCGCTCCAGTAGTAGGCCTTTATTGACTAAATTGTAACATGACGACCTATGTGACTTTGGCAGGACGTTTTAGCGCTTACGTTTGAGGTAGTGGGCTAAGATTTGAAACAAACGATCGGTGGGAATCCAGCTTTCAGGGGAGGCCTCCCCCGAGTCTCTGGACGGCTGTGAGGCCGAACGGCGAGCATCAAAGCACTCGGTTTCTCTCCAGTAGTAGGCCTTTATTGAGTAAATTGTAACATGACGACCTATGTGATTTTGGCAGGACTTTTTAGCGCCTACTTTTCAGCTACTGGGCTAAGATTTGAAACAAACGATCGGTGGGAATCCAGCTTTCAGGGGAGGCCTCTTCCAAGCCTCTCGGAGGTCATGGGGCCGAACGGCGACCGTCAAAGCACTCTGTTTCGCTCCAGTCGTAGGCCTTTTTTGACTAAATTGTACAATGACAAACTTTGTGACTTTGGCAGGACTTTTTAGCGCTTACTTTTGTGCCAGTGGGCTAAGATTTGTAACAAACGATCGGTGGGAATGCAGCTTTCAGAGGAGGCCTACCCCGAGTCTCTGGACGGCTGTGGGGCCGAGCGGCGAGCATTAAAGCACTCAGTTTCGCTCGAGTACCATGACGACCGATTTGACTTCGGCACGGCTTTAGGTCGCTTAGTTTCAGCCTAGCGGGCTAGGAATTCACACAGACAAGCCTTGGGAATCCAGCTTTCAAGGGAGGCCTCTTCCAAGCCTCTCTGAGCTCGTGGGGCCGAACGGCGAGCGTCAAAGCACTCGGTTTTGCTCCAGTAATAGGCCTTTATTGACTAAATTGTAACATGACAACCTATGAGACTTTGGCAGGACTTTATAGCGCTTACTTTTGAGCTAGTGGGCTAAGATTTGAAACAAACGATCGGTGGGAATCCAGCTTTCAGGGGAGGCCTCCCCCGAGTCTCAGGACGGCTGTGGGGCCGAACGGCGAGCGTCAAAGCACTCGGTTTCTCTCCAGTTGTAGGCCTTTATTGAGTAAATTGTAACATGACGACCTATGTGACTTTGGCAGGACTTTATAGCGCTTACTTTTGAGCTAGTGGGCTAAGATTTGAAACAAACGATCGGTGGGAATCCAGCTTTCAGGGGAGGCCTCTTCCAAGCCTCTCGGAGGTCGTGGGTCCGAACGGCGAGCGTCAAAGCAATCGGTTTCTCTCCAGTCGTAGGCCTTTATTGACTAAATTGTAACATGACAACCTATGTGACTTTGGCAGGACGTTTTAGCGCTTACTTTTGAACTAGTGGGCTAAGATTTGAAACAAACTATCGGTGGGAATCCAGCTTTCAGGGGAGGCCTCCCCCGAGTCTCTGGACGGCTGTGGGGCCGAGCGGCGAGCGTTAAAGCACTCGGTTTCGCTCCAGTAGTAGGTCTTTCTTGACTAAATTGTAACATGACGACCTATGTGATTTTGGCAGGACTTTTTAGCGCTTACTTTTGAATTAGTGGGCTAAGATTTGAAATAAAAGATCGGTGGGAATCCAGCTTTCAGGGGAGGCCTCCCCCGAGTCTCTGGACGGCTGTGGGGCCGAACGGCGAGCGTCAAAGCACTCAGTTACTCTCCAGTAGTAGGCCTTTATTGACTAAATTGTAACGTGACGACCTATGTGACTTTGGCAGGACGTTTTATCGCCTACTTTTGAGCTAGTGGGCTAAGATTTGAAACAAACGATCGGTGGGAATCCAGCTTTCAGGGGAGGCCTCTTCCAAGCCTCTCGGAGGTCGTGCGCCCGAATGGCGAGCGTCAAAGCACTCGGTTTCGCTCCAGTAGTAGGCCTTTATTGACTAAATTGTAACATGACGACCTATGTGACTTTGGCAGGACTTTATAGCGCTTACTTTTGAGCTAGTGGGCTAAGATTTGAAACAAACGATCGGTGGGAATCCAGCTTTCAGGGGAGGCCTCCCCCGAGTCTCTGGACGGCTGTGGGGCCGAACGGCGAGCGTCAAAGCACTCGGTTTCGCTCCAGTAGTAGGCCTTTATTGACTAAATTGTAACATGACGACCTATGTGATTTTGGCAGAACGTTTTAGCGCTTACTTTTGAGCTAGTGGGCTAAGTTTTGAAACAAACGATCGGTGGGAATCCAGCTTTCAGGGGAGGCCTCCCCCGAGTCTCTGGACGGCTGTGGGGCCGAACGGCGAGCGTCAAAGCACTCGGTTTCGCTCCAGTAGTAGGCCTTTATTGACTAAATTGTAACATGACGACCTATGTGACTTTGGCAGGACTTTTTAGCGCTTACGTTTGAGGTAGTGGGCTAAGATTTGAAACAAACGATCGGTGGGAATCCAGCTTTCAGGGGAGGCCTCCCCCGAGTCTCTGGACGGCTGTGAGGCCGAACGGCGAGCATCAAAGCACTCGGTTTCTCTCCAGTAGTAGGCCTTTATTGAGTAAATTGTAACATGACGACCTATGTGATTTTGGCAGGACTTTTTAGCGCCTACTTTTCAGCTACTGGGCTAAGATTTGAAACAAACGATCGGTGGGAATCCAGCTTTCAGGGGAGGCCTCTTCCAAGCCTCTCGGAGGTCATGGGGCCGAACGGCGACCGTCAAAGCACTCTGTTTCGCTCCAGTCGTAGGCCTTTTTTGACTAAATTGTACAATGACAACCTATGTGACTTTGGCAGGACTTTTTAGCGCTTACTTTTGAGCCAGTGGGCTAAGATTTGTAACAAACGATCGGTGGGAATGCAGCTTTCAGAGGAGGGCTACCCCGAGTCTCTGGACGGCTGTGGGGCCGAGCGGCGAGCGTTAAAGCACTCAGTTTCGCTCGAGTACCATGACGACCGATTTGACTTCGGCACGGCTTTAGATCGCTTAGTTTCAGCCTAGCGGGCTAGGAATTCACACAGACAAGCCTTGGGAATCCAGCTTTCAAGGGAGGCCTCTTCCAAGCCTCTCTGAGCTCGTGGGGCCGAACGGCGAGCGTCAAAGCACTCGGTTTTGCTCCAGTAATAGGCCTTTATTGACTAAATTGTAACATGACAACCTATGAGACTTTGGCAGGACTTTATAGCGCTTACTTTTGAGCTAGTGGGCTAAGATTTGAAACAAACGATCGGTGGGAATCCAGCTTTCAGGGGAGGCCTCCCCCGAGTCTCAGGACGGCTGTGGGGCCGAACGGCGAGCGTCAAAGCACTCGGTTTCTCTCCAGTTGTAGGCCTTTATTGAGTAAATTGTAACATGACGACCTATGTGATTTTGGCAGGACTTTATAGCGCTTACTTTTGAGCTAGTGGGCTAAGATTTGAAACAAACGATCGGTGGGAATCCAGCTTTCAGGGGAGGCCTCTTCCAAGCCTCTCGGAGGTCGTGGGTCCGAACGGCGAGCGTCAAAGGTATCGGTTTCTCTCCAGTCGTAGGCCTTTATTGACTAAATTGTAACATGACAACCTATGTGACTTTGGCAGGACTTTTTAGCGCTTACTTTTGAACTAGTGGGCTAAGATTTGAAACAAACGATCGGTGGGAATCCAGCTTTCAGGGGAGGCCTCCCCGAGTCTCTGGACGGCTGTGGGGCCGAGCGGCAAGCGTAAAAGCACTCAGTTTCGGTCCAGTAGGACTTCTTTATTGACTAAATTGTAACGTGACGACCTATGTGATTTTGGCAGGACTTTTTAGCGCCTACTTTTCAGCTACTGGGCTAAGATTTGAAACAAACGATCGGTGGGAATCCAGCTTTCAGGGGAGGCCTCCCCCGAGTCTCAGGACGGCTGTGAGGCCGAACGGCGAGCATCAAAGCACTCGGTTTCTCTCCAGTAGTAGGCCTTTATTGAGTAAATTGTAACATGACGACCTATGTGATTTTGGCAGGACTTTTTAGCGCCTACTTTTCAGCTACTGGGCTAAGATTTGAAACAAACGATCGGTGGGAATCCAGCTTTCAGGGGAGGCCTCTTCCAAGCCTCTCGGAGGTCATGGGGCCGAACGGCGACCGTCAAAGCACTCTGTTTCGCTCCAGTCGTAGGCCTTTTTTGACTAAATTGTACAATGACAACCTATGTGACTTTGGCAGGACTTTTTAGCGCTTACTTTTGAGCCAGTGGGCTAAGATTTGTAACAAACGATCGGTGGGAATGCAGCTTTCAGAGGAGGGCTACCCCGAGTCTCTGGACGGCTGTGGGGCCGAGCGGCGAGCGTTAAAGCACTCAGTTTCGCTCGAGTACCATGACGACCGATTTGACTTCGGCACGGCTTTAGGTCGCTTAGTTTCAGCCTAGCGGGCTAGGAATTCACACAGACAAGCCTTGGGAATCCAGCTTTCAAGGGAGGCCTCTTCCAAGCCTCTCTGAGCTCGTGGGGCCGAACGGCGAGCGTCAAAGCACTCGGTTTTGCTCCAGTAATAGGCCTTTATTGACTAAATTGTAACATGACAACCTATGAGACTTTGGCAGGACTTTATAGCGCTTACTTTTGAGCTAGTGGGCTAAGATTTGAAACAAACGATCGGTGGGAATCCAGCTTTCAGGGGAGGCCTCCCCCGAGTCTCAGGGCGGCTGTGGGGCCGAACGGCGAGCGTCAAAGCACTCGGTTTCTCTCCAGTTGTAGGCCTTTATTGAGTAAATTGTAACATGACGACCTATGTGATTTTGGCAGGACTTTATAGCGCTTACTTTTGAACTAGTGGGCTAAGATTTGAAACAAACGATCGGTGGGAATCCAGCTTTCAGGGGAGGCCTCCCCGAGTCTCTGGACGGCTGTGGGGCCGAGCGGCAAGCGTAAAAGCACTCAGTTTCGGTCCAGTAGGACTTCTTTATTGACTAAATTGTAACGTGACGACCTATGTGATTTTGGCAGGACTTTTTAGCGCCTACTTTTCAGCTACTGGGCTAAGATTTGAAACAAACGATCGGTGGGAATCCAGCTTTCAGGGGAGGCCTCTTCCAAGCCTCTCGGAGGTCGTGGGTCCGAACGGCGAGCGTCAAAGCAATCGGTTTCTCTCCAGTCGTAGGCCTTTATTGACTAAATTGTAACATGACAACCTATGTGACTTTGGCAGGACTTTTTAGCGCTTACTTTTGAACTAGTGGGCTAAGATTTGAAACAAACGATCGGTGGGAATCCAGCTTTCAGGGGAGGCCTCCCCGAGTCTCTGGACGGCTGTGGGGCCGAGCGGCAAGCGTAAAAGCACTCAGTTTCGGTCCAGTAGGACTTCTTTATTGACTAAATTGTAACGTGACGACCTATGTGATTTTGGCAGGACTTTTTAGCGCCTACTTTTCAGCTACTGGGCTAAGATTTGAAACAAACGATCGGTGGGAATCCAGCTTTCAGGGGAGGCCTCCCCCGAGTCTCAGGACGGCTGTGGGGCCGAACGGCGAGCGTCAAAGCACTCGGTTTCTCTCCAGTAGTAGGCCTTTATTGACTAAATTGTAACATGACGACCTATGTGATTTTGGCAGGACTTTTTAGCGCCTACTTTTCAGCTAATGGGCTAAGATTGGAAACAAACGATCGGTGGGAATCCAGCTTTCAGGTGAGGCCTCTTCCAAGCCTCTCGGAGGTCGTGGGGCCGAGCGGCGAGCGTTAAAGCACTCAGTTTCGCTCGAGTACCATGACGACCGATTTGACTTCGGAACGACTTTAGGTCGCTTAGTTTCAGCCTAGCGGGCTAGCAATTCACACAGACAAGCCTTGGGAATCCAGCTTTCAAGGGAGGCCTCTTCCAAGCCTCTCGGAGCTCGTGGGGCCGAACGGCGAGCGTCAAAGCACTCGGTTTTGCTCCAGTAATAGGCCTTTATTGACTAAATTGTAACATGACGACCTATATGATTTTGGCAGGACTTTTTAGCGCCTACTTTTCAGCTACTGGGCTAAGATTTGAAGGAAACGATCGGTGGGAATCCAGCTTTCAGGGGAGGCATCTTCGAACCCTCTCGGAGGTCGTGGGCCCGAAGGGCGAGCGTCAAAGCACTCGGTTTCGCTCCAGTAGTAGGCCTTTATTGACTAAATTGTAACATGACAACCTATGTGACTTTGGCAGGACTTTTTAGCGCTTACTTTTGACCTAGTGCGCTAAGATTTGAAACAAACGATCGGTGGGAATCCAGCTTTCAGGGGAGTCCTCCCCCGAGTCTCTGGACAGCTGTGGGGCCGAGCGGCGAGCGTTAAAGCACTCAGTTTCGTTCCAGTAGGAGGCCTTTATTGACTAAATTGTAACATAACGACCAATGTGATTTTGGCAGGACTTTTTAGCGCCTACTTTTCAGCTACTGGGCTAAGATTTGAAACAAACGATCGGTGGGAATCCAGCTTTCAGGGGAGGCCTCTTCCAAGCTTCTCAGAGGTCGTGGGCCCGAACGGCGAGCGTCAAAGCACTCTGTTTCGCTCCAGTAGTAGGCCTTTATTGACTAAATTGTAACATGACAACCTATGTGACTTTGGCAGGACCTTTTAGCGCCTACTTTTGAGCTAGCGCGCTAAGATTTTAAACAAACGATCGGTGGGAATCCAGCTTTCAGGGGAGGCCTCCCCCGAGTCTCTTGACGGCTGTGGGGCCGAACGGCGAGCGTCAAAGCACTCGGTTTTGCTCCAGTAATAGGCCTTTGACTAAATTGTTACATGACGACCTATGTGACTTTGGCAGGACTTTATAGCGCTTACTTTTGAGCTAGTGGGCTAAGATTTGAAACAAACCATCGGTGGGAATCCAGCTTTCAGGGGAGGCCTCCCCCGAGTCTCAGGACGGCTGTGGGGCCGAACGGCGAGCGTCAAAGCACTCGGTTTTGCTCCAGTAATAGGCCTTTATTGACTAAATTGTAACATGACGACCTATGTGACTTTGGCAGGACTTTATAGCGCTTACTTTTGAGCTAGTGGGCTAAGATTTGAAAAAAACGATCGGTGGGAATCCGGCTTTCAGGGGAGGCCTCCCCCGAGTCTCAGGACGGCTGTGGGGCCGAACGGCGAGCGACAAAGCACTCGGTTTCTCTCCAGTTGTAGGCCTTTATTGAGTAAATTGTAACATGACGACCTATGTGATTTTGGCAGGACTTTTTAGCGCCTACTTTTCAACTACAAGGCTAAGATTTGAAACAAACGATCGGTGGGAATCCAGCTTTCAGGGGAGGCCTCTTCCAAGCCTCTCGGAGGTTGTGGGTCCGAACGGCGAGCGTCAAAGCAATCGGTTTCGCTCCAGTAGTAGGCCTTTTTTGACTAAATTGTAACATGACAACCTATGTGACTTTGGCAGGACTTTTTAGCGCTTACTTTTGAGCTAGTGGGCTTAGATTTGAAACAAACTATCGGTGGGAATCCAGCTTTCAGGGGAGGCCTCTTCCAAGCCTCTCGGAGGTCGTGGGGCCGAACGGCGACCGTCAAAGCACTCGGTTTCGCTCGATTACCATGACGACCGATTTGACTTTGGCACGACTTTAGGTCGCTTAATTTCAGCCTAGCGGGCTAGGAATTCAGACAGACAAGCCTTGGGAATCCAGCTTTCAAGGGAGGCCTCTTCCAAGCCTCTCGGAGCTCGTGGGGCCGAAGGGCGAGCGTCAAAGCACTCGGTTTCGCTCCATTAGTAGGCCTTTATTGACTAAATTGTAACATGACGACCTATGTGACTTTGGCAGGACTTTATAGCGCTTACTTTTGAGCTAGTGGGCTAAGATTTGAAACAAACGATCGGTGGGAATCCAGCTTTCAGGGGAGGCCTCCCCCGAGTCTCTGGACGGCTGTGGGGCCGAACGGCGAGCGTCAAAGCACTCGGTTTCGCTCCAGTAGTAGGCCTTTATTGACTAAATTGTAACATGACGACCTATGTGATTTTGGCAGAACGTTTTAGCGCTTACTTTTGAGCTAGTGGGCTAAGATTTGAAACAAACGATCGGTGGGAATCCAGCTTTCAGGGGAGGCCTCTTCCAAGCCTCTCGGAGGTCATGGGGCCGAACGGCGACCGTCAAAGCACTCTGTTTCGCTCCAGTCGTAGGCCTTTATTGACTAAATTGTAACATGACAACCTATGTGACTTTGGCAGGACTTTTTAGCGCTTACTTTTGAGCCAGTGGGCTAAGATTTGTAACAAACGATCGGTGGGAATGCAGCTTTCAGAGGAGGCCTACCCCGAGTCTCTGGACGGCTGTGGGGCCGAGCGGCGAGCGTTAAAGCACTCAGTTTCGCTCGAGTACCATGACGACCGATTTGACTTCGGCACGGCTTTAGGTCGCTTAGTTTCAGCCTAGCGGGCTAGGAATTCACACAGACAAGCCTTGGGAATCCAGCTTTCAAGGGAGGCCTCTTCCAAGCCTCTCGGAGCTCGTGGGGCCGAACGGCGAGCGTCAAAGCACTCGGTTTTGCTCCAGTAATAGGCCTTTATTGACTAAATTGTAACATGACAACCTATGAGACTTTGGCAGGACTTTATAGCGCTTACTTTTGAGCTAGTGGGCTAAGATTTGAAACAAACGATCAGTGGGAATCCAGCTTTCAGGGGTGGCCTCCCCCGAGTCTCAGGACGGCTGTGGGGCAGAACGGCGAGCGTCAAAGCACTCGGTTTCTCTCCAGTTGTAGGCCTTTATTGAGTAAATTGTAACATGACGACCTATGTGATTTTGGCAGGACTTTTTAGCTTCTACTTTTCAGCTACTGGGCTAAGATTTGAAACAAACGATCGGTTGGAATCCAGCTTTCAGGGGAGGCCTCTTCCAAGCCTCTCGGAGGTTGTGGGTCCGAACGGCGAGCGTCAAAGCAATCGGTTTCGCTCCAGTAGTAGGCCTTTTTTGACTAAATTGTAACATGACAACCTATGTGACTTTGGCAGGACTTTTTAGCGCTTACTTTTCAGCTACTGGGCTAAGATTTGAAACAAACGATCGGTGGGAATCCAGCTTTCAGGGGAGGCCTCTTCCAAGCCTCTCGGAGGTCGTGGGGCCGAACGGCGACCGTCAAAGCACTCGGTTTCGCTCCAGTAGTAGGCCTTTATTGACTAAATTGTAACATGACGACCTATGTGACTTTGGCAGGACTTTTTAGCGCTTACATTTGAGCTAGTGGGCTAAGATTTGAAAAAAACGATCGGTGGGAATCCAGCTTTCAGGGGAGGCCTCCCCCGAGTCTCTGGACGGCTGTGGGGCCGAACGGCGAGCGTCAAAGCACTCGGTTTTGCTTCAGTAGTAGACCTCTCGGAGGTTGTGGGTCCGAACGGCGAGCGTCAAAGCAATCGGTTTCGCTCCAGTAGTAGGCCTTTTTTGACTAAATTGTAACATGACAACCTATGTGACTTTGGCAGGACTTTTTAGCGCTTACTTTTGAGCTAGTGGGCTTAGATTTGAAACAAACTATCGGTGGTAATCCAGCTTTCAGGGGAGGCTTCTTCCAAGCCTCTCGGAGGTCGTGGGGCCGAACGGCGACCGTCAAAGCACTCGGTTTCGCTCGATTACCATGACGACCGATTTGACTTCGGCACGACTTTAGGTCGCTTAATTTCAGCCTAGCGGGCTAGGAATTCAGACAGACAAGCCTTGGGAATCCAGCTTTCAAGGGAGGCCTCTTCCAAGCCTCTCGGAGCTCGTGGGGCCGAACGGCGAGCGTCAAAGCACTCGGTTTCGCTCCATTAGTAGGCCTTTATTGACTAAATTGTAACATGACGACCTATGTGACTTTGGCAGGACTTTATAGCGCTTACTTTTGAGCTAGTGGGCTAAGATTTGAAACAAACGATCGGTGGGAATCCAGCTTTCAGGGGAGGCCTCCCCCGAGTCTCTGGACGGCTGTGGGGCCGAACGGCGAGCGTCAAAGCACTCGCTTTTGCTCCAGTAGTAGGCCTTTATTGACTAAATTGTAACATGACGACCTATGTGACTTTGGCAGGACTTTTTAGCGCTTACGTTTGAGCTAGTGGGCTAAGATTTGAAAAAAACGATCGGTGGGAATCCAGCTTTCAGGGGAGGCCTCCCCCGAGTCTCTGGACGGCTGTGGGGCCGAACGGCGAGCGTCAAAGCACTCGGTTTTGCTTCAGTAGTAGGCCTTTATTGACTAAATTGTAACATGACGACCTATGTGATTTTGGCAAAACGTTTTAGCGCTTACTTTTGAGCTAGTGGGCTAAGTTTTGAAACAAACGATCGGTGGGAATCCAGCTTTCAGGGGAGGCCTCCCCCGAGTCTCTGGACGGCTGTGGGGCCGAACGGCGAGCGTCAAAGCACTCGGTTTCGCTCCAGTAGTAGGCCTTTATTGACTAAATTGTAACATGACGACCTATGTGACTTTGGCAGGACTTTTTAGCGCTTACGTTTGAGCTAGTGGGCTAAGATTTGAAAAAAAACGATCGGTGGGAATCCAGCTTTCAGGGGAGGCCTCCCCCGAGTCTCTGGACGGCTGTGGGGCCGAACGGCGAGCGTCAAAGCACTCGGTTTTGCTTCAGTAGTAGGCCTTTATTGACTAAATTGTAACATGACGACCTATGTGATTTTGGCAAAACGTTTTAGCGCTTACTTTTGCGCCAGTGGGCTAAGATTTGAAACAAACGATCGGTGGGAATGCAGCTTTCAGAGGAGGCCTACCCCGAGTCTCTGGACGGCTGAGGGGCCGAGCGGCGAGCGTTAAAGCACTCAGTTTCGTTCCAGTAGGAGGCCTTTATTGACTAAATTGTAACATGACGACCTATGTGATTTTGGAAGGACTTTTTAGCGCCTACTTTTCAGCTACTGGGCTAAGATTTGAAACAAACGATCGGTGGGAATCCAGCTTTCAGGGGAGGCCTCTTCCAAGCTTCTCAGAGGTCGTGGGCCCGAACGGCGAGCGTCAAAGCACTCTGTTTCGCTCCAGTAGTAGGCCTTTATTGACTAAATTGTAACATGACAACCTATGTGACTTTGGCAGGACCTTTTAGCGCCTACTTTTGAGCTACTGCGCTAAGATTTGAAACAAACGATCGCTGGGAATCCATCTTTCACTGGAGGCCTCCCCCGAGTCTCTGGACAGCTGTGGGGCCGAACGGCGAGCGACAAAGCACTCGGTTTCTCTCCAATAGTAGGACTATATTGACTAAATTGTAACGTGACGACCTATGTGACTTTGGCAGGACTTTTTAGCGCCTACTTTTGAGCTAGTGGGCTAAGATTTGAAACAAACGATCGGTGGGAATCCAGCTTTCAGGGGAGGCCTCTTTCAAGCCTCTCGGAGGTCGTGGGGCCGAACGGCGACCGTCAAAGCACTCGGTTTCGCTCGATTACCATGACGACCGATTTGACTTCGGCACGACTTTAGGTCGCTTAATTTCAGCCTAGCGGGCTTGGAATTCACACAGACAAGCCTTGGGAATCCAGCTTTCAAGGGAGGCCTCTTCCAAGCCTCTCGGAGCTCGTGGGGCCGAACGGCGAGCGTCAAAGCACTCGGTTTCGCTCCATTAGTAGGCCTTTATTGACTAAATTGTAACATGACGACCTATGTGACTTTGGCAGGACTTTATAGCGCTTACTTTTGAGCTAGTGGGCTAAGATTTGAAAAAAACGATCGGTGAGAATCCGGCTTTCAGGGGAGGCCTCCCCCGAGTCTCTGGACGGCTGTGGGGCCGAACAGTGAGCGTCAAAGCACTCGGTTTTGCTCCATTAGTAGGCCTTTTTTTGACTAAATTGTAACATGACGACCTATGTGATTTTGGCAGAACGTTTTAGCGCTTACTTTTGAGCTAGTGGGCTAAGTTTTGAAACAAACGATCGGTGGGAATCCAGCTTTCAGGGGAGGCCTCTTCCAAGCCTCTCGGAGGTCATGGGGCCGAACGGCGACCGTCAAAGCAGTCTGTTTCGCTCCAGTCGTAGGCCTTTATTGACTAAATTGTAACATGACAACCTATGTGACTTTGGCAGGACTTTTTAGCGCTTACTTTTGAGCCAGTGGGCTAAGATTTGTAACAAACGATCGGTGGGAATGCAGCTTTCAGAGGAGGCCTACCCCGAGTCTCTGGACGGCTGTGGGGCCGAGCGGCGAGCGTTAAAGCACTCAGTTTCGCTCGAGTACCATGACGACCGATTTGACTTCGGCACGACTTTAGGTCGCTTAGTTTCAGCCTAGCGGGCTAGGAATTCACACAGACAAGCCTTGGGAATCCAGCTTTCAAGGGAGGCCTCTTCCAAGCCTCTCGGAGCTCGTGGGGCCGAACGGCGAGCGTCAAAGCACTCGGTTTTGCTCCAGTAATAGGCCTTTATTGACTAAATTGTAACATGACAACCTATGTGACTTTGGCAGGACTTTATAGCGCTTACTTTTGAGCTAGTGGGCTAAGATTTGAAACAAACGATCGGTGGGAATCCAGCTTTCAGGGGAGGCCTCCCCCGAGTCTCAGGACGGCTGTGGGGCCGAACGGCGAGCGACAAAGCACTCGGTTTCTCTCCAGTTGTAGGCCTTTATTGAGTAAATTGTAACATGACGACCTATGTGATTTTGGCAGGACTTTTTAGCGCCTACTTTTCAGCTACAAGGCTAAGATTTGAAACAAACGATCGGTGGGAATCCAGCTTTCAGGGGAGGCCTCTTCCAAGCCTCTCGGAGGTTGTGGGTCCGAACGGCGAGCGTCAAAGCAATCGGTTTCGCTCCAGTAGTAGGCCTTTTTTGACTAAATTGTAACATGACAACCTATGTGACTTTGGCAGGACTTTTTAGCGCTTACTTTTGAGCTAGTGGGCTTAGATTTGAAACAAACTATCGGTGGGAATCCAGCTTTCAGGGGAGGCCTCTTCCAAGCCTCTCGGAGGTCGTGGGGCCGAACGGCGACCGTCAAAGCACTCGGTTTCGCTCGATTACCATGACGACCGATTTGACTTTGGCACGACTTTAGGTCGCTTAATTTCAGCCTAGCGGGCTAGGAATTCAGACAGACAAGCCTTGGGAATCCAGCTTTCAAGGGAGGCCTCTTCCAAGCCTCTCGGAGCTCGTGGGGCCGAACGGCGAGCGTCAAAGCACTCGGTTTCGCTCCATTAGTAGGCCTTTATTGACTAAATTGTAACATGACGACCTATGTGACTTTGGCAGGACTTTATAGCGCTTACTTTTGAGCTAGTGGGCTAAGATTTGAAACAAACGATCGGTGGGAATCCAGCTTTCAGGGGAGGCCTCCCCGAGTCTCTGGACGGCTGTGGGGCCGAACGGCGAGCGTCAAAGCACTCGGTTTCGCTCCAGTAGTAGGCCTTTATTGACTAAATTGTAACATGACGACCTATGTGATTTTGGCAGAACGTTTTAGCGCTTACTTTTGAGCTAGTGGGCTAAGTTTTGAAACAAACGATCGGTGGGAATCCAGCTTTCAGGGGAGGCCTCCCCCGAGTCTCTGGACGGCTGTGGGGCCGAACGGCGAGCGTCAAAGCACTCGATTTCGCTCCAGTAGTAGGCCTTTATTGACTAAATTGTAACATGACGACCTATGTGACTTTGGCAGGACTTTTTAGCGCTTACGTTTGAGGTAGTGGGCTAAGATTTGAAACAAACGATCGGTGGGAATCCAGCTTTCAGGGGAGGCCTCCCCCGAGTTTCTGGACGGCTGTGAGGCCGAACGGCGAGCATCAAAGCACTCGGTTTCTCTCCAGTAGTAGGCCTTTATTGAGTAAATTGTAACATGACGACCTATGTGATTTTGGCAGGACTTTTTAGCGCATACTTTTCAGCTACTGGGCTAAGATTTGAAACAAACGATCGGTGGGAATCCAGCTTTCAGGGGAGGCCTCTTCCAAGCCTCTCGGAGGTCATGGGGCCGAACGGCGACCGTCAAAGCACTCTGTTTCGCTCCAGTCGTAGGCCTTTTTTGACTAAATTGTAACATGACGACCTATGTGATTTTGGCAAAACGTTTTAGCGCTTACTTTTGCGCCAGTGGGCTAAGATTTGAAACAAACGATCGGTGGGAATGCAGCTTTCAGAGGAGGCCTACCCCGAGTCTCTGGACGGCTGAGGGGCCGAGCGGCGAGCGTTAAAGCACTCAGTTTCGTTCCAGTAGGAGGCCTTTATTGACTAAATTGTAACATGACGACCTATGTGATTTTGGAAGGACTTTTTAGCGCCTACTTTTCAGCTACTGGGCTAAGATTTGAAACAAACGATCGGTGGGAATCCAGCTTTCAGGGGAGGCCTCTTCCAAGCTTCTCAGAGGTCGTGGGCCCGAACGGCGAGCGTCAAAGCACTCTGTTTCGCTCCAGTAGTAGGCCTTTATTGACTAAATTGTAACATGACAACCTATGTGACTTTGGCAGGACCTTTTAGCGCCTACTTTTGAGCTACTGCGCTAAGATTTGAAACAAACGATCGCTGGGAATCCATCTTTCACTGGAGGCCTCCCCCGAGTCTCTGGACAGCTGTGGGGCCGAACGGCGAGCGACAAAGCACTCGGTTTCTCTCCAGTAGTAGGACTATATTGACTAAATTGTAACGTGACGACCTATGTGACTTTGGCAGGACTTTTTAGCGCCTACTTTTGAGCTAGTGGGCTAAGATTTGAAACAAACGATCGGTGGGAATCCAGCTTTCAGGGGAGGCCTCTTTCAAGCCTCTCGGAGGTCGTGGGGCCGAACGGCGACCGTCAAAGCACTCGGTTTCGCTCGATTACCATGACGACCGATTTGACTTCGGCACGACTTTAGGTCGCTTAATTTCAGCCTAGCGGGCTTGGAATTCACACAGACAAGCCTTGGGAATCCAGCTTTCAAGGGAGGCCTCTTCCAAGCCTCTCGGAGCTCGTGGGGCCGAACGGCGAGCGTCAAAGCACTCGGTTTCGCTCCATTAGTAGGCCTTTATTGACTAAATTGTAACATGACGACCTATGTGACTTTGGCAGGACTTTATAGCGCTTACTTTTGAGCTAGTGGGCTAAGATTTGAAAAAAACGATCGGTGGGAATCCAGCTTTCAGGGGAGGCCTCTTCCAAGCCTCTCGGAGGTCATGGGGCCGAACGGCGACCGTCAAAGCACTCTGTTTCGCTCCAGTCGTAGGCCTTTATTGACTAAATTGTAACATGACAACCTATGTGACTTTGGCAGGACTTTTTAGCGCTTACTTTTGAGCCAGTGGGCTAAGATTTGTAACAAACGATCGGTGGGAATGCAGCTTTCAGAGGAGGCCTACCCCGAGTCTCTGGACGGCTGTGGGGCCGAGCGGCGAGCGTTAAAGCACTCAGTTTCGCTCGAGTACCATGACGACCGATTTGACTTCGGCACGACTTTAGGTCGCTTAGTTTCAGCCTAGCGGGCTAGGAATTCACACAGACAAGCCTTGGGAATCCAGCTTTCAAGGGAGGCCTCTTCCAAGCCTCTCGGAGCTCGTGGGGCCGAACGGCGAGCGTCAAAGCACTCGGTTTTGCTCCAGTAATAGGCCTTTATTGACTAAATTGTAACATGACAACCTATGTGACTTTGGCAGGACTTTATAGCGCTTACTTTTGAGCTAGTGGGCTAAGATTTGAAACAAACGATCGGTGGGAATCCAGCTTTCAGGGGAGGCCTCCCCCGAGTCTCAGGACGGCTGTGGGGCCGAACGGCGAGCGACAAAGCACTCGGTTTCTCTCCAGTTGTAGGCCTTTATTGAGTAAATTGTAACATGACGACCTATGTGATTTTGGCAGGACTTTTTAGCGCCTACTTTTCAGCTACAAGGCTAAGATTTGAAACAAACGATCGGTGGGAATCCAGCTTTCAGGGGAGGCCTCTTCCAAGCCTCTCGGAGGTTGTGGGTCCGAACGGCGAGCGTCAAAGCAATCGGTTTCGCTCCAGTAGTAGGCCTTTTTTGACTAAATTGTAACATGACAACCTATGTGACTTTGGCAGGACTTTTTAGCGCTTACTTTTGAGCTAGTGGGCTTAGATTTGAAACAAACTATCGGTGGGAATCCAGCTTTCAGGGGAGGCCTCTTCCAAGCCTCTCGGAGGTCGTGGGCCGAACGGCGACGTCAAAGCACTCGGTTTCGCTCGATTACCATGACGACCGATTTGACTTTGGCACGACTTTAGGTCGCTTAATTTCAGCCTAGCGGGCTAGGAATTCAGACAGACAAGCCTTGGGAATCCAGCTTTCAAGGGAGGCCTCTTCCAAGCCTCTCGGAGCTCGTGGGGCCGAACGGCGAGCGTCAAAGCACTCGGTTTCGCTCCATTAGTAGGCCTTTATTGACTAAATTGTAACATGACGACCTATGTGACTTTGGCAGGACTTTATAGCGCTTACTTTTGAGCTAGTGGGCTAAGATTTGAAAACAAACGATCGGTGGGAATCCAGCTTTCAGGGGAGGCCTCCCCGAGTCTCTGGACGGCTGTGGGGCCGAACGGCGAGCGTCAAAGCACTCGGTTTCGCTCCAGTAGTAGGCCTTTATTGACTAAATTGTAACATGACGACCTATGTGATTTTGGCAAGAACGTTTTAGCGCTTACTTTTGAGCTAGTGGGCTAAGTTTTGAAACAAACGATCGGTGGGAATCCAGCTTTCAGGGGAGGCCTCCCCCGAGTCTCTGGACGGCTGTGGGGCCGAACGGCGAGCGTCAAAGCACTCGATTTCGCTCCAGTAGTAGGCCTTTATTGACTAAATTGTAACATGACGACCTATGTGACTTTGGCAGGACTTTTTAGCGCTTACGTTTGAGGTAGTGGGCTAAGATTTGAAACAAACGATCGGTGGGAATCCAGCTTTCAGGGGAGGCCTCCCCCGAGTTTCTGGACGGCTGTGAGGGCCGAACGGCGAGCATCAAAGCACTCGGTTTCTCTCCAGTAGTAGGCCTTTATTGAGTAAATTGTAACATGACGACCTATGTGATTTGGCAGGACTTTTTAGCGCATACTTTTCAGCTACTGGGCTAAGATTTGAAACAAACGATCGGTGGGAATCCAGCTTTCAGGGGAGGCCTCTTCCAAGCCTCTCGGAGGTCATGGGGGCCGAACGGCGACCGTCAAAGCACTCTGTTTCGCTCCAGTCGTAGGCCTTTTTTGACTAAATTGTACAATGACAACCTATGTGACTTTGGCAGGACTTTTTAGCGCTTACTTTTGAGCCAGTGGGCTAAGATTTGTAACAAACGATTGGTGGGAATGCAGCTTTCAGAGGAGGCCTACCCCGAGTCTCTGGACGGCTGTGGGGCCAAGCGGCGAGCGTTAAAGCACTCAGTTTCGCTCGAGTACCATGACAACCGATTTGACTTCGGCACGGCTTTAGGTCGCTTAGTTTCAGCCTAGCGGGCTAGGAATTCACACAGACAAGCCTTGGAATCCAGCTTTCAAGGGAGGCCTCTTCCAAGCCTCTCGGAGCTCGTGGGGCCGAACGGCGAGCGTCAAAGCACTCGGTTTTGCTCCAGTAATAGGCCTTTATTGACTAAATTGTAACATGACAACCTATGAGACTTTGGCAGGACTTTATAGCGCTTACTTTTGAGCTAGTGGGCTAAGATTTGAAACAAACGATCGGTGGGAATCCAGCTTTCAGGGGTGGCCTCCCCCGAGTCTCAGGACGGCTGTGGTGCCGAACGGCGAGCGTCAAAGCACTCGGTTTCTCTCCAGTTGTAGGCCTTTATTGAGTAAATTGTAACATGACGACCTATGTGATTTTGGCAGGACTTTTAGCTTCTACTTTTCAGCTACTGGGCTAAGATTTGAAACAAACGATCGGTTGGAATCCAGCTTTCAGGGGAGGCCTCTTCCAAGCCTCTCGGAGGTTGTGGGTCCGAACGGCGAGCGTCAAAGCAATCGGTTTCGCTCCAGTAGTAGGCCTTTTTGACTAAATTGTAACATGACAACCTATGTGACTTTGGCAGGACTTTTTAGCGCTTACTTTTCAGCTACTGGGCTAAGATTTGAAACAAACGATCGGTGGGAATCCAGCTTTCAGGGGAGGCCTCTTCCAAGCCTCTCGGAGGTCGTGGGGCCGAACGGCGACCGTCAAAGCACTCGGTTTCGCTCGATTACCATGACGACCGATTTGACTTCGGCACGACTTTAGGTCGCTTAATTTCAGCCTAGCGGGCTAGGAATTCACACAGACAAGCCTTGGGAATCCAGCTTTCAAGGGAGGCCTCTTCCAAGCCTCTCGGAGCTCGTGGGGCCGAACGGCGAGCGTCAAAGCACTCGGTTTCGCTCCATTAGTAGGCCTTTATTGACTAAATTGTAACATGACGACCTATGTGACTTTGGCAGGACTTTATAGCGCTTACTTTTGAGCTAGTGGGCTAAGATTTGAAAAAAACGATCGGTGGGAATCCAGCTTTCAGGGGAGGCCTCCCCCGAGTCTCTGGACGGCTGTGGGGCCGAACGGCGAGCGTCAAAGCACTCGGTTTCGCTTCAGTAGTAGGCCTTTTATTGACTAAATTGTAACATGACGACCTATGTGATTTTGGCAAAACGTTTTAGCGCTTACTTTTGAGCTAGTGGGCTAAGTTTTGAAACAAACGATCGGTGGGAATCCAGCTTTCAGGGGAGGCCTCTCCCCGAGTCTCTGGACGGCTGTGGGGCCGAACGGCGAGCGTCAAAGCACTCGGTTTCGCTCCAGTAGTAGGCCTTTATTGACTAAATTGTAACATGACGACCTATGTGACTTTGGCAGGACTTTTTAGCGCTTACGTTTGAGCTAGTGGGCTAAGATTTGAAAAAAAACGATCGGTGGGAATCCAGCTTTCAGGGGAGGCCTCCCCCGAGTCTCTGGACGGCTGTGGGGCCGAACGGCGAGCGTCAAAGCACTCGGTTTTGCTTCAGTAGTAGGCCTTTATTGACTAAATTGTAACATGACGACCTATGTGATTTGGCAAAACGTTTTAGCGCTTACTTTTGCGCCAGTGGGCTAAGATTTGAAACAAACGATCGGTGGGAATGCAGCTTTCAGAGGAGGCCTACCCCGAGTCTCTGGACGGCTGAGGGGCCGAGCGGCGAGCGTTTAAAGCACTCAGTTTCGTTCCAGTAGGAGGCCTTTATTGAGTAAATTGTAACATGACGACCTATGTGATTTTGGCAAAACGTTTTAGCGCTTACTTTTGAGCTAGTGGGCTAAGTTTTGAAACAAACGATCGGTGGGAATCCAGCTTTCAGGGGAGGCCTCTTCCAAGCCTCTCGGAGGTCATGGGGCCGAACGGCGAGCGTCAAAGCACTCGGTTTTGCTCCAGTAATAGGCCTTTATTGACTAAATTGTAACATGACAACCTATGTGACTTTGGCAGGACTTTATAGCGCTTACTTTTGAGCTAGTGGGCTAAGATTTGAAACAAACGATCGGTGGGAATCCAGCTTTCAGGGGAGGCCTCCCCCGAGTCTCAGGACGGCTGTGAGGCCGAACGGCGAGCATCAAAGCACTCGGTTTCTCTCCAGTAGTAGGCCTTTATTGAGTAAATTGTAACATGACGACCTATGTGATTTTGGCAGGACTTTTTAGCGCCTACTTTTCAGCTACTGGGCTAAGATTTGAAACAAACGATCGGTGGGAATCCAGCTTTCAGGGGAGGCCTCTTCCAAGCCTCTCGGAGGTCATGGGGCCGAACGGCGACCGTCAAAGCACTCTGTTTCGCTCCAGTCGTAGGCCTTTTTTGACTAAATTGTACAATGACAACCTATGTGACTTTGGCAGGACTTTTTAGCGCTTACTTTTGAGCCAGTGGGCTAAGATTTGTAACAAACGATCGGTGGGAATGCAGCTTTCAGAGGAGGCCTACCCCGAGTCTCTGGACGGCTGTGGGGCCGAGCGGCGAGCGTTAAAGCACTCAGTTTCGCTCGAGTACCATGACGACCGATTTGACTTCGGCACGGCTTTAGGTCGCTTAGTTTCAGCCTAGCGGGCTAGGAATTCACACAGACAAGCCTTGGGAATCCAGCTTTCAAGGGAGGCCTCTTCCAAGCCTCTCTGAGCTCGTGGGGCCGAACGGCGAGCGTCAAAGCACTCGGTTTTGCTCCAGTAATAGGCCTTTATTGACTAAATTGTAACACGACAACCTATGAGACTTTGGCAGGACTTTATAGCGCTTACTTTTGAGCTAGTGGGCTAAGATTTGAAACAAACGATCGGTGGGAATCCAGCTTTCAGGGGAGGCCTCCCCCGAGTCTCAGGACGGCTGTGGGGCCGAACGGCGAGCGTCAAAGCACTCGGTTTCTCTCCAGTTGTAGGCCTTTATTGAGTAAATTGTAACATGACGACCTATGTGATTTTGGCAGGACTTTTTAGCTTCTACTTTTCAGCTACTGGGCTAAGATTTGAAACAAACGATTGGTGGGAATCCAGCTTTCAGGGGAGGCCTCTTCCAAGCCTCTCGGAGGTTGTGGGTCCGAACGGCGAGCGTCAAAGCAATCGGTTTCGCTCCAGTAGTAGGCCTTTTTTGACTAAATTGTAACATGACAACCTATGTGACTTTGGCAGGACTTTTTAGCGCTTACTTTTCAGCTACTGGGCTAAGATTTGAAACAAACGATCGGTGGGAATCCAGCTTTCAGAGGAGGCCTCTCCAAGCCTCTCGGAGGTCGTGGGGCCGAACGGCGACCGTCAAAGCACTCTGTTTCGCTCGATTACCATGACGACCGATTTGACTTCGGCACGACTTTAGGTCGCTTAATTTCAGCCTAGCGGGCTAGGAATTCACACAGACAAGCCTTGGGAATCCAGCTTTCAAGGGAGGCCTCTTCCAAGCCTCTCGGAGCTCGTGGGGCCGAACGGCGAGCGTCAAAGCACTCGGTTTCGCTCCAGTAGTAGGCCTTTATTGACTAAATTGTAACATGACGACCTATGTGACTTTGGCAGGACTTTATAGCGCTTACTTTTGAGCTAGTGGGCTAAGATTTGAAACAAACGATCGGTGGGAATCCAGCTTTCAGGGGTGGCCTCCCCCGAGTCTCAGGACGGCTGTGGGGCCGAACGGCGAGCGTCAAAGCACTCGGTTTCTCTCCAGTTGTAGGCCTTTATTGAGTAAATTGTAACATGACGACCTATGTGATTTTGGCAGGACTTTTTAGCTTCTACTTTTCAGCTACTGGGCTAAGATTTGAAACAAACGATCGGTTGGAATCCAGCTTTCAGGGGAGGCCTCTTCCAAGCCTCTCGGAGGTTGTGGGTCCGAACGGCGAGCGTCAAAGCAATCGGTTTCGCTCCAGTAGTAGGCCTTTTTTGACTAAATTGTAACATGACAACCTATGTGACTTTGGCAGGACTTTTTAGCGCTTAATTTTCAGCTACTGGGCTAAGATTTGAAACAAACGATCGGTGGGAATCCAGCTTTCAGGGGAGGCCTCTTCCAAGCCTCTCGGAGGTCGTGGGGCCGAACGGCGACCGTCAAAGCACTCGGTTTCGCTCGATTACCATGACGACCGATTTGACTTCGGCACGACTTTAGGTCGCTTAATTTCAGCCTAGCGGGCTAGGAATTCACACAGACAAGCCTTGGGAATCCAGCTTTCAAGGGAGGCCTCTTCCAAGCCTCTCGGAGCTCGTGGGGCCGAACGGCGAGCGTCAAAGCACTCGGTTTCGCTCCATTAGTAGGCCTTTATTGACTAAATTGTAACATGACGACCTATGTGACTTTGGCAGGACTTTATAGCGCTTACTTTTGAGCTAGTGGGCTAAGATTTGAAACAAACGATCGGTGGGAATCCAGCTTTCAGGGGAGGCCTCCCCCGAGTCTCTGGACGGCTGTGGGGCCGAACGGCGAGCGTCAAAGCACTCGCTTTTGCTCCAGTAGTAGGCCTTTATTGACTAAATTGTAACATGACGACCTATGTGAATTTGGCAGGACTTTTTAGCGCTTACGTTTGAGCTAGTGGGCTAAGATTTGAAAAAAACGATCGGTGGGAATCCAGCTTTCAGGGGAGGCCTCCCCCGAGTCTCTGGACGGCTGTGGGGCCGAACGGCGAGCGTCAAAGCACTCGGTTTTGCTTCAGTAGTAGGTATTTATTGACTAAATTGTAACATGACGACCTATGTGATTTTGGCAAAACGTTTTAGCGCTTACTTTTGAGCTAGTGGGCTAAGTTTTGAAACAAACGATCGGTGGGAATCCAGCTTTCAGGGGAGGCCTCCCCCGAGTCTCTGGACGGCTGTGGGGCCGAACGGCGAGCGTCAAAGCACTCGGTTTCGCTCCAGTAGTAGGCCTTTATTGACTAAATTGTAACATGACGACCTATGTGACTTTGGCAGGACTTTTTAGCGCTTACGTTTGAGCTAGTGGGCTAAGATTTGAAAAAAAACGATCGGTGGGAATCCAGCTTTCAGGGGAGGCCTCCCCCGAGTCTCTGGACGGCTGTGGGGCCGAACGGCGAGCGTCAAAGCACTCGGTTTTGCTTCAGTAGTAGGCCTTTATTGACTAAATTGTAACATGACGACCTATGTGATTTTGGCAAAACGTTTTAGCGCTTACTTTTGCGCCAGTGGGCTAAGATTTGAAACAAACGATCGGTGGGAATGCAGCTTTCAGAGGAGGCCTACCCCGAGTCTCTGGACGGCTGAGGGGCCGAGCGGCGAGCGTTAAAGCACTCAGTTTCGTTCCAGTAGGAGGCCTTTATTGACTAAATTGTAACATGACGACCTATGTGATTTTGGAAGGACTTTTTAGCGCCTAATTTTCAGCTACTGGGCTAAGATTTGAAACAAACGATCGGTGGGAATCCAGCTTTCAGGGGAGGCCTCTTCCAAGCTTCTCAGAGGTCGTGGGCCCGAACGGCGAGCGTCAAAGCACTCTGTTTCGCTCCAGTAGTAGGCCTTTATTGACTAAATTGTAACATGACAACCTATGTGACTTTGGCAGGACCTTTTAGCGCCTACTTTTGAGCTACTGCGCTAAGATTTGAAACAAACGATCGCTGGGAATCCATCTTTCACTGGAGGCCTCCCCCGAGTCTCTGGACAGCTGTGGGGCCGAACGGCGAGCGACAAAGCACTCGGTTTCTCTCCAGTAGTAGGACTATATTGACTAAATTGTAACGTGACGACCTATGTGACTTTGGCAGGACTTTTTAGCGCCTACTTTTGAGCTAGTGGGCTAAGATTTGAAACAAACGATCGGTGGGAATCCAGCTTTCAGGGGAGGCCTCTTTCAAGCCTCTCGGAGGTCGTGGGGCCGAACGGCGACCGTCAAAGCACTCGGTTTCGCTCGATTACCATGACGACCGATTTGACTTCGGCACGACTTTAGGTCGCTTAATTTCAGCCTAGCGGGCTTGGAATTCACACAGACAAGCCTTGGGAATCCAGCTTTCAAGGGAGGCCTCTTCCAAGCCTCTCGGAGCTCGTGGGGCCGAACGGCGAGCGTCAAAGCACTCGGTTTCGCTCCATTAGTAGGCCTTTATTGACTAAATTGTAACATGACGACCTATGTGACTTTGGCAGGACTTTATAGCGCTTACTTTTGAGCTAGTGGGCTAAGATTTGAAAAAAACGATCGGTGAGAATCCGGCTTTCAGGGGAGGCCTCCCCCGAGTCTCTGGACGGCTGTGGGGCCGAACAGTGAGCGTCAAAGCACTCGGTTTTGCTCCAGTAGTAGGCCTTTTTTTGACTAAATTGTAACATGACGACCTATGTGATTTTGGCAGAACGTTTTAGCGCTTACTTTTGAGCTAGTGGGCTAAGTTTTGAAACAAACGATCGGTGGGAATCCAGCTTTCAGGGGAGGCCTCTTCCAAGCCTCTCGGAGGTCATGGGGCCGAACGGCGACCGTCAAAGCACTCTGTTTCGCTCCAGTCGTAGGCCTTTATTGACTAAATTGTAACATGACAACCTATGTGACTTTGGCAGGACTTTTTAGCGCTTACTTTTGAGCCAGTGGGCTAAGATTTGTAACAAACGATCGGTGGGAATGCAGCTTTCAGAGGAGGCCTACCCCGAGTCTCTGGACGGCTGTGGGGCCGAGCGGCGAGCGTTAAAGCACTCAGTTTCGCTCGAGTACCATGACGACCGATTTGACTTCGGCACGACTTTAGGTCGCTTAGTTTCAGCCTAGCGGGCTAGGAATTCACACAGACAAGCCTTGGGAATCCAGCTTTCAAGGGAGGCCTCTTCCAAGCCTCTCGGAGCTCGTGGGGCCGAACGGCGAGCGTCAAAGCACTCGGTTTTGCTCCAGTAATAGGCCTTTATTGACTAAATTGTAACATGACAACCTATGTGACTTTGGCAGGACTTTATAGCGCTTACTTTTGAGCTAGTGGGCTAAGATTTGAAACAAACGATCGGTGGGAATCCAGCTTTCAGGGGAGGCCTCCCCCGAGTCTCAGGACGGCTGTGGGGCCGAACGGCGAGCGACAAAGCACTCGGTTTCTCTCCAGTTGTAGGCCTTTATTGAGTAAATTGTAACATGACGACCTATGTGATTTTGGCAGGACTTTTTAGCGCCTACTTTTCAGCTACAAGGCTAAGATTTGAAAAAAACGATCGGTGGGAATCCAGCTTTCAGGGGAGGCCTCTTCCAAGCCTCTCGGAGGTTGTGGGTCCGAACGGCGAGCGTCAAAGCAATCGGTTTTCGCTCCAGTAGTAGGCCTTTTTTGACTAAATTGTAACATGACAACCTATGTGACTTTGGCAGGACTTTTTAGCGCTTACTTTTGAGCTAGTGGGCTTAGATTTGAAACAAACTATCGGTGGGAATCCAGCTTTCAGGGGAGGCCTCTTCCAAGCCTCTCGGAGGTCGTGGGGCCGAACGGCGACCGTCAAAGCACTCGGTTTCGCTCGATTACCATGACGACCGATTTGACTTTGGCACGACTTTAGGTCGCTTAATTTCAGCCTAGCGGGCTAGGAATTCAGACAGACAAGCCTTGGGAATCCAGCTTTCAAGGGAGGCCTCTTCCAAGCCTCTCGGAGCTCGTGGGGCCGAACGGCGAGCGTCAAAGCACTCGGTTTCGCTCCATTAGTAGGCCTTTATTGACTAAATTGTAACATGACGACCTATGTGACTTTGGCAGGACTTTATAGCGCTTACTTTTGAGCTAGTGGGCTAAGATTTGAAACAAACGATCGGTGGGAATCCAGCTTTCAGGGGAGGCCTCCCCCGAGTCTCTGGACGGCTGTGGGGCCGAACGGCGAGCGTCAAAGCACTCGGTTTCGCTCCAGTAGTAGGCCTTTATTGACTAAATTGTAACATGACGACCTATGTGATTTTGGCAGAACGTTTTAGCGCTTACTTTTGAGCTAGTGGGCTAAGTTTTGAAACAAACGATCGGTGGGAATCCAGCTTTCAGGGGAGGCCTCCCCCGAGTCTCTGGACGGCTGTGGGGCCGAACGGCGAGCGTCAAAGCACTCGATTTCGCTCCAGTAGTAGGCCTTTATTGACTAAATTGTAACATGACGACCTATGTGACTTTGGCAGGACTTTTTAGCGCTTACGTTTGAGGTAGTGGGCTAAGATTTGAAACAAACGATCGGTGGGAATCCAGCTTTCAGGGGAGGCCTCCCCCGAGTTTCTGGACGGCTGTGAGGCCGAACGGCGAGCATCAAAGCACTCGGTTTCTCTCCAGTAGTAGGCCTTTATTGAGTAAATTGTAACATGACGACCTATGTGATTTTGGCAGGACTTTTTAGCGCATACTTTTCAGCTACTGGGCTAAGATTTGAAACAAACGATCGGTGGGAATCCAGCTTTCAGGGGAGGCCTCTTCCAAGCCTCTCGGAGGTCATGGGGCCGAACGGCGACCGTCAAAGCACTCTGTTTCGCTCCAGTCGTAGGCCTTTTTTGACTAAATTGTACAATGACAACCTATGTGACTTTGGCAGGACTTTTTAGCGCTTACTTTTGAGCCAGTGGGCTAAGATTTGTAACAAACGATCGGTGGGAATGCAGCTTTCAGAGGAGGCCTACCCCGAGTCTCTGGACGGCTGTGGGGCCAAGCGGCGAGCGTTAAAGCACTCAGTTTCGCTCGAGTACCATGACAACCGATTTGACTTCGGCACGGCTTTAGGTCGCTTAGTTTCAGCCTAGCGGGCTAGGAATTCACACAGACAAGCCTTGGGAATCCAGCTTTCAAGGGAGGCCTCTTCCAAGCCTCTCGGAGCTCGTGGGGCCGAACGGCGAGCGTCAAAGCACTCGGTTTTGCTCCAGTAATAGGCCTTTATTGACTAAATTGTAACATGACAACCTATGAGACTTTGGCAGGACTTTATAGCGCTTACTTTTGAGCTAGTGGGCTAAGATTTGAAACAAACGATCGGTGGGAATCCAGCTTTCAGGGGTGGCCTCCCCCGAGTCTCAGGACGGCTGTGGGGCCGAACGGCGAGCGTCAAAGCACTCGGTTTCTCTCCAGTTGTAGGCCTTTATTGAGTAAATTGTAACATGACGACCTATGTGATTTTGGCAGGACTTTTTAGCTTCTACTTTTCAGCTACTGGGCTAAGATTTGAAACAAACGATCGGTTGGAATCCAGCTTTCAGGGGAGGCCTCTTCCAAGCCTCTCGGAGGTTGTGGGTCCGAACGGCGAGCGTCAAAGCAATCGGTTTCGCTCCAGTAGTAGGCCTTTTTTGACTAAATTGTAACATGACAACCTATGTGACTTTGGCAGGACTTTTTAGCGCTTACTTTTCAGCTACTGGGCTAAGATTTGAAACAAACGATCGGTGGGAATCCAGCTTTCAGGGGAGGCCTCTTCCAAGCCTCTCGGAGGTCGTGGGGCCGAACGGCGACCGTCAAAGCACTCGGTTTCGCTCGATTACCATGACGACCGATTTGACTTCGGCACGACTTTAGGTCGCTTAATTTCAGCCTAGCGGGCTAGGAATTCACACAGACAAGCCTTGGGAATCCAGCTTTCAAGGGAGGCCTCTTCCAAGCCTCTTGGAGCTCGTGGGGCCGAACGGCGAGCGTCAAAGCACTCGGTTTCGCTCCATTAGTAGGCCTTTATTGACTAAATTGTAACATGACGACCTATGTGACTTTGGCAGGACTTTATAGCGCTTACTTTTGAGCTAGTGGGCTAAGATTTGAAAAAAACGATCGGTGGGAATCCAGCTTTCAGGGGAGGCCTCCCCCGAGTCTCTGGACGGCTGTGGGGCCGAACGGCGAGCGTCAAAGCACTCGGTTTCGCTTCAGTAGTAGGCCTTTATTGACTAAATTGTAACATGACGACCTATGTGATTTTGGCAAAACGTTTTAGCGCTTACTTTTGAGCTAGTGGGCTAAGTTTTGAAACAAACGATCGGTGGGAATCCAGCTTTCAGGGGAGGCCTCCCCCGAGTCTCTGGACGGCTGTGGGGCCGAACGGCGAGCGTCAAAGCACTCGGTTTCGCTCCAGTAGGAGGCCTTTATTGACTAAATTGTAACATGACGACCTATGTGATTTTGGAAGGACTTTTTAGCGCCTACTTTTCAGCTACTGGGCTAAGATTTGAAACAAACGATCGGTGGGAATCCAGCTTTCAGGGGAGGCCTCTTTCAAGCCTCTCGGAGGTCGTGGGGCCGAACGGCGACCGTCAAAGCACTCGGTTTCGCTCGATTACCATGACGACCTATTTGACTTCGGCACGACTTTAGGTCGCTTAATTTCAGCCTAGCGGGCTTGGAATTCACACAGACAAGCCTTGGGAATCCAGCTTTCAAGGGAGGCCTCTTCCAAGCCTCTCGGAGCTCGTGGGGCCGAACGGCGAGCGTCAAAGCACTCGGTTTCGCTCCATTAGTAGGCCTTTATTGACTAAATTGTAACATGACGACCTATGTGACTTTGGCAGGACTTTATAGCGCTTACTTTTGAGCTAGTGGGCTAAGATTTGAAAAAAACGATCGGTGGGAATCCGGCTTTCAGGGGAGGCCTCCCCCGAGTCTCTGGACGGCTGTGGGGCCGAACAGTGAGCGTCAAAGCACTCGGTTTCGCTCCAGTAGTAGGCCTTTTTTTGACTAAATTGTAACATGACGACCTATGTGATTTTGGCAGAACGTTTTAGCGCTTACTTTTGAGCTAGTGGGCTAAGTTTTGAAACAAACGATCGGTGGGAATCCAGCTTTCAGGGGAGGCCTCTTCCAAGCCTCTCGGAGGTCATGGGGCCGAACGGCGAGCGTCAAAGCACTCGGTTTTGCTCCAGTAATAGGCCTTTATTGACTAAATTGTAACATGACAACCTATGTGACTTTGGCAGGACTTTATAGCGCTTACTTTTGAGCTAGTGGGCTAAGATTTGAAACAAACGATCGGTGGGAATCCAGCTTTCAGGGGAGGCCTCCCCCGAGTCTCAGGACGGCTGTGAGGCCGAACGGCGAGCATCAAAGCACTCGGTTTCTCTCCAGTAGTAGGCCTTTATTGAGTAAATTGTAACATGACGACCTATGTGATTTTGGCAGGACTTTTTAGCGCCTACTTTTCAGCTACTGGGCTAAGATTTGAAACAAACGATCGGTGGGAATCCAGCTTTCAGGGGAGGCCTCTTCCAAGCCTCTCGGAGGTCATGGGGCCGAACGGCGACCGTCAAAGCACTCTGTTTCGCTCCAGTCGTAGGCCTTTTTTGACTAAATTGTACAATGACAACCTATGTGACTTTGGCAGGACTTTTTAGCGCTTACTTTTGAGCCAGTGGGCTAAGATTTGTAACAAACGATCGGTGGGAATGCAGCTTTCAGAGGAGGCCTACCCCGAGTCTCTGGACGGCTGTGGGGCCGAGCGGCGAGCGTTAAAGCACTCAGTTTCGCTCGAGTACCATGACGACCGATTTGACTTCGGCACGGCTTTAGGTCGCTTAGTTTCAGCCTAGCGGGCTAGGAATTCACACAGACAAGCCTTGGGAATCCAGCTTTCAAGGGAGGCCTCTTCCAAGCCTCTCTGAGCTCGTGGGGCCGAACGGCGAGCGTCAAAGCACTCGGTTTTGCTCCAGTAATAGGCCTTTATTGACTAAATTGTAACACGACAACCTATGAGACTTTGGCAGGACTTTATAGCGCTTACTTTTGAGCTAGTGGGCTAAGATTTGAAACAAACGATCGGTGGGAATCCAGCTTTCAGGGGAGGCCTCCCCCGAGTCTCAGGACGGCTGTGGGGCCGAACGGCGAGCGTCAAAGCACTCGGTTTCTCTCCAGTTGTAGGCCTTTATTGAGTAAATTGTAACATGACGACCTATGTGATTTTGGCAGGACTTTTTAGCTTCTACTTTTCAGCTACTGGGCTAAGATTTGAAACAAACGATTGGTGGGAATCCAGCTTTCAGGGGAGGCCTCTTCCAAGCCTCTCGGAGGTTGTGGGTCCGAACGGCGAGCGTCAAAGCAATCGGTTTCGCTCCAGTAGTAGGCCTTTTTTGACTAAATTGTAACATGACAACCTATGTGACTTTGGCAGGACTTTTTAGCGCTTACTTTTCAGCTACTGGGCTAAGATTTGAAACAAACGATCGGTGGGAATCCAGCTTTCAGAGGAGGCCTCTTCCAAGCCTCTCGGAGGTCGTGGGGCCGAACGGCGACCGTCAAAGCACTCTGTTTCGCTCGATTACCATGACGACCGATTTGACTTCGGCACGACTTTAGGTCGCTTAATTTCAGCCTAGCGGGCTAGGAATTCACACAGACAAGCCTTGGGAATCCAGCTTTCAAGGGAGGCCTCTTCCAAGCCTCTCGGAGCTCGTGGGGCCGAACGGCGAGCGTCAAAGCACTCGGTTTCGCTCCATTAGTAGGCCTTTATTGACTAAATTGTAACATGACGACCTATGTGACTTTGGCAGGACTTTATAGCGCTTACTTTTGAGCTAGTGGGCTAAGATTTGAAAAAAACGATCGGTGGGAATCCAGCTTTCAGGGGAGGCCTCCCCCGAGTCTCTGGACGGCTGTGGGGCCGAACGGCGAGCGTCAAAGCACTCGGTTTCGCTTCAGTAGTAGGCCTTTATTGACTAAATTGTAACATGACGACCTATGTGATTTTGGCAAAACGTTTTAGCGCTTACTTTTGAGCTAGTGGGCTAAGTTTTGAAACAAACGATCGGTGGGAATCCAGCTTTCAGGGGAGGCCTCCCCCGAGTCTCTGGACGGCTGTGGGGCCGAACGGCGAGCGTCAAAGCACTCGGTTTTGCTTCAGTAGTAGGCCTTTATTGACTAAATTGTAACATGACGACCTATGTGATTTTGGCAAAACGTTTTAGCGCTTACTTTTGAGCCAGTGGGCTAAGATTTGAAACAAACGATCGGTGGGAATGCAGCTTTCAGAGGAGGCCTACCCCGAGTCTCTGGACGGCTGAGGGGCCGAGCGGCGAGCGTTAAAGCACTCAGTTTCGCTCGAGTATCATGACGACCGATTTGACTTCGGCACGACTTTAGGTCACTTAGTTTCAGCCTAGCGGGCTAGGAATTCACACAGACAAGCCTTGGGAATCCAGCTTTCAAGGGAGGCCTCTTCCAAGCCTCTCGGAGCTCGTGGGGCTGAACGGCGAGCGTCAAAGCATTCGGTTTCGCTCCAGTAGTAGGCCTTTATTGACTAAATTGTAACATGACGACCTATGTGACTTTGGCAGGACTTTTTAGCGCTTACGTTTGAGCTAGTGGGCTAAGATTTGAAACAAACGATCGGTGGGAATCCAGGTTTCAGGGAAGGCCTCTTCCAAGCCTCTCGGAGGTCATGGGGCCGAACGGCGACCGTCAAAGCACTCTGTTTCGCTCCAGTCTTAGGCCTTTATTGACTAAATTGTAACATGACAACCTATGTGACTTTGGCTGGACTTTTTAGCGCTTACTTTTGAGCCAGTGGGCTAAGATTTGAAACAAACGATCGGTGGGAATGCAGCTTTCAGAGGAGGCCTACCCCGAGTCTCTGGACGGCTGAGGGGCCGAGCGGCGAGCGTTAAAGCACTCAGTTTCGCTCGAGTACCATGACGACCGATTTGACTTCGGCACGACTTTAGGTCGCTTAGTTTCAGCCTAGCGGGCTAGGAATTCACACAGACAAGCCTTGGGAATCCAGCTTTCAAGGGAGGCCTCTTCCAAGCCTCTCGGAGCTCGTGGGGCCGAACGGCGAGCGTCAAAGCACTCGGTTTTGCTCCAGTAATAGGCCTTTATTGAGTAAATTGTAACATGACGACCTATGTGATTTTGGCAGGACTTTTTAGCGCCTACTTTTCAGCTACTGGGCTAAGATTTGAAACAAACGATCGGTGGGAATCCAGCTTTCAGGGGAGGCCTCCCCCGAGTCTCAGGACGGCTGTGGGGCCGAACGGCGAGCGTCAAAGCACTCGGTTTCTCTCCAGTTGTAGGCCTTTATTGAGTAAATTGTAACATGACAACCTATGTGATTTTGGCAGGACTTTTTAGCGCCTACTTTTCAGCTACTGGGCTAAGATTTGAAACAAACGATCGGTGGGAATCCAGCTTTCAGGGGAGGCCTCTTCCAAGCCTCTCGGAGGTAGTGGTTCCGAACGGCGAGCGTCAAAGCAATCGGTTTCGCTCCAGTAGTAGGCCTTTATTGACTAAATTGTAACATGACAACCTATGTGACTTTGGCAGGACTTTTTAGAACTTACCTTTGAGCCAGTGGGCTAAGATTTGAAACGAACGATCGGTGGTAATGCAGCTTTCAGGGGAGGCCTCCCATGAGTCTCTGGACGGCTGTGGGGCCAAGCGGCGAGCGTTAAAGCACTCAGTTTCGCTCGAGTACCATGACGACCAATTTGACTTCGGCACAACTTTAGGTCGCTTAGTTTCAGTTTAGCGGGCTAGGAATTCACACAGACAAGCCTTGGGAATCCAGCTTTTAAGGGAGGCCTCTTCCAAGCCTCTCGGAGCTCGTGGGGCCGAACTGCGAGCGTCAAAGCACTCGGTTTAGCTCCAATAATAGGCCTTTATTGACTAAATTGTAACATGACGACCTATGTGACTTTGGCAGGACTTTATAGCGCTTACTTTTGAGCTAGTGCGCTAAGATCTGAAACAAACGATCGGTGGGAATCCAGCTTTCAGGGGAGGCCTCCCCCGAGTCTCTGGACGGGTGTGGGGGCGAACGGCGAGCGTCAAAGCACTCGGTTTCTCTGCAGTAGTAGGCCTTTATTCACTAAATTGTAACATGACGACCTATGTGATTTTGGCAGGACCTTTTCGTTCTCACTTTTCAGCTACTGGGCTAAGATTTTAAACAAACGATCGGTGGGAATCCAGCTTTCAGGGGAGGCCTCTTCTAAGCCTCTCGGAGGTTGTGGGTCCGAACGGCGAGCGTCAAAGCACTCGGTTTTGCTCCAGTAATAGGCCTTTATTGACTAAATTGTAACATGACAACCTATGTGACTATGGCAGGACTTTATAGCGCTTACTTTTGAGCTAGTGGGCTAAGATTTGAAACAAACGATCGGTGGGAATCCAGCTTTCAGGGGAGGCCTCCCCCGAGTCTCAGGACGGCTGTGGGGCCGAACGGCGAGCGACAAAGCACTCGGTTTCTCTCCAGTTGTAGGCCTTTATTGAGTAAATTGTAACATGACGACCTATGTGATTTTGGCAGGACTTTTTAGCGCCTACTTTTCAGCTACAAGGCTAAGATTTGAAACAAACGATCGGTGGGAATCCAGCTTTCAGGGGAGGCCTCTTCTAAGCCTCTCGGAGGTTGTGGGTCCGAACGGCGAGCGTCAAAGCAATCGGTTTCGCTCCAGTAGTAGGCCTTTTTTGACTAAATTGTAACATGACAACCTATGTGACTTTGGCAGGACTTTTTAGCGCTTACTTCTGATCTAGTGGGCTAAGATTTGAAACAAACTATCGGTGGGAATCCAGCTTTCAGGGGAAGCCTCCCCCGAGTCTCTGGACGGCTGTGGGGCCGAGCGGCGAGCGTTAAAGCACTCGGTTTCGCTCCAGTAGTAGGTCTTTCTTGACTAAATTGTAACATGACGACCTATGTGACTTTGGCAGGACTTTTCCGCGCTTACTTTTTAGTTAGCGGGCTAAGATTTGAAATAAAAGATCGGTGGGAATCCAGCTTTCAGGGGAGGCCTCCCCCGAGTCTCTGGACGGCTGTGGGGCCGAACGGCGAGCGTCAAAGCACTCAGTTTCTCTCCAGTAGTAGGGCTTTATTGACTAAATTGTAACGTGACGACCTATGTGATTTTGGCAGGACTTTTTAGCGCCTACTTTTCAGCTACTGGGCTAAGATTAGAAACAAACGATCGGTGGGAATCCAGCTTTCAGGGGAGGCATCTTCGAACCCTCTCGGAGGTCGTGGGCCCGAAGGCCGAGCGTCAAAGCACTCGGTTTCGCTCCAGTAGTAGGCCTTTATTGACTAAATTGTAACATGACAACCTATGTGACTTTGGCAGGACTTTTTAGCGCTTACTTTTGACCTAGTGCGCTAAGATTTGAAACAAACGATCGGTGGGAATCCAGCTTTCAGGGGAGTCCTCCCCCGAGTCTCTGGACAGCTGTGGGGCCGAGCGGCGAGCATTAAAGCACTCAGTTTCGTTCCAGTAGGAGGCCTTTATTGACTAAATTGTAACATAACGACCAATGTGATTTTGGCAGGACTTTTTAGCGCCTACTTTTCAGCTACTGGGCTAAGATTTGAAACAAACGATCGGTGGGAATCCAGCTTTCAGGGGAGGCCTCTTCCAAGCTTCTCAGAGGTCGTGGGCCCGAACGGCGAGCGTCAAAGCACTCTGTTTCGCTCCAGTAGTAGGCCTTTATTGACTAAATTGTAACATGACAACCTATGTGACTTTGGCAGGACCTTTTAGCGCCTACTTTTGAGCTAGCGCGCTAAGATTTTAAACAAACGATCGGTGGGAATCCAGCTTTCAGGGGAGGCCTCCCCCGAGTCTCTTGACGGCTGTGGGGCCGAACGGCGAGCGTCAAAGCACTCGGTTTTGCTCCAGTAATAGGCCTTTGACTAAATTGTTACATGACGACCTATGTGACTTTGGCAGGACTTTATAGCGCTTACTTTTGAGCTAGTGGGCTAAGATTTGAAACAAACGATCGGTGGGAATCCAGCTTTCAGGGGAGGCCTCCCCCGAGTCTCAGGACGGCTGTGGGGCCGAACGGCGAGCGTCAAAGCACTCGGTTTTGCTCCAGTAATAGGCCTTTATTGACTAAATTGTAACATGACGACCTATGTGACTTTGGCAGGACTTTATAGCGCTTACTTTTGAGCTAGTGGGCTAAGATTTGAAAAAAACGATCGGTGGGAATCCGGCTTTAAGGGGAGGCCTCCCCCGAGTCGCTGGACGGCTGTGGGGCCGAACAGTGAGCGTCAAAGCACTCGGTTTCGCTCCAGTAGTAGGCCTTTTTTTGACTAAATTGTAACATGACGACCTATGTGATTTTGGCAGAACGTTTTAACGCTTACTTTTGAGCTAGTGCGCTAAGTTTTGAAACAAACGATCGGTGGGAATCCAGCTTTCAGGGGAGGCCTCTTCCAAGCCTCTCGGAGGTCATGGGGCCGAACGGCGAGCGTCAAAGCACTCTGTTTTGCTCCAGTAATAGGCCTTTATTGACTAAATTGTAACATGACAACCTATGTGACTTTGGCAGGACTTTATAGCGCTTACTTTTGAGCTAGTGGGCTAAGATTTGAAACAAACGATCGGTGGGAATCCAGCTTTCAGGGGAGGCCTCCCCCGAGTCTCAGGACGGCTGTGGGGCCGAACGGCGAGCGACAAAGCACTCGGTTTCTCTCCAGTTGTAGGCCTTTATTGAGTAAATTGTAACATGACGACCTATGTGATTTTGGCAGGACTTTTTAGCGCCTACTTTTCAGCTACAAGGCTAAGATTTGAAACAAACGATCGGTGGGAATCCAGCTTTCAGGGGAGGCCTCTTCCAAGCCTCTCGGAGGTTGTGGGTCCGAACGGCGAGCGTCAAAGCAATCGGTTTCGCTCCAGTAGTAGGCCTTTTTTGACTAAATTGTAACATGACAACCTATGTGACTTTGGCAGGACTTTTTAGCGCTTACTTTTGAGCTAGTGGGCTTAGATTTGAAACAAACTATCGGTGGGAATCCAGCTTTCAGGGGAGGCCTCTTCCAAGCCTCTCGGATTTCGTGGGGCCGAACGGCGACCGTCAAAGCACTCGGTTTCGCTCGATTACCATGACGACCGATTTGACTTTGGCACGACTTTAGGTCGCTTAATTTCAGCCTAGCGGGCTAGGAATTCAGACAGACAAGCCTTGGGAATCCAGCTTTCAAGGGAGGCCTCTTCCAAGCCTCTCGGAGCTCGTGGGGCCGAACGGCGAGCGTCAAAGCACTCGGTTTCGCTCCATTAGTAGGCCTTTATTGACTAAATTGTAACATGACGACCTATGTGATTTTGGCAGAACGTTTTAGCGCTTACTTTTGAGCTAGTGGGCTAAGTTTTGAAACAAACGATCGGTGGGAATCCAGCTTTCAGGGGAGGCCTCCCCCGAGTCTCTGGACGGCTGTGGGGCCGAACGGCGAGCGTCAAAGCACTCGGTTTCGCTCCAGTAGTAGGCCTTTATTGACTAAATTGTAACATGACGACCTATGTGACTTTGGCAGGACTTTTTAGCGCTTACGTTTGAGGTAGTGGGCTAAGATTTGAAACAAACGATCGGTGGGAATCCAGCTTTCAGGGGAGGCCTCCCCCGAGTCTCTGGACGGCTGTGAGGCCGAACGGCGAGCATCAAAGCACTCGGTTTCTCTCCAGTAGTAGGCCTTTATTGAGTAAATTGTAACATGACGACCTATGTGATTTTGGCAGGACTTTTTAGCGCCTACTTTTCAGCTACTGGGCTAAGATTTGAAACAAACGATCGGTGGGAATCCAGCTTTCAGGGGAGGCCTCTTCCAAGCCTCTCGGAGGTCATGGGGCCGAACGGCGACCGTCAAAGCACTCTGTTTCGCTCCAGTCGTAGGCCTTTTTTGACTAAATTGTACAATGACAACCTATGTGACTTTGGCAGGACTTTTTAGCGCTTACTTTTGTGCCAGTGGGCTAAGATTTGTAACAAACGATCGGTGGGAATGCAGCTTTCAGAGGAGGCCTACCCCGAGTCTCTGGACGGCTGTGGGGCCGAGCGGCGAGCATTAAAGCACTCAGTTTCGCTCGAGTACCATGACGACCGATTTGACTTCGGCACGGCTTTAGGTCGCTTAGTTTCAGCCTAGCGGGCTAGGAATTCACACAGACAAGCCTTGGGAATCCAGCTTTCAAGGGAGGCCTCTTCCAAGCCTCTCTGAGCTCGTGGGGCCGAACGGCGAGCGTCAAAGCACTCGGTTTTGCTCCAGTAATAGGCCTTTATTGACTAAATTGTAACATGACAACCTATGAGACTTTGGCAGGACTTTATAGCGCTTACTTTTGAGCTAGTGGGCTAAGATTTGAAACAAACGATCGGTGGGAATCCAGCTTTCAGGGGAGGCCTCCCCCGAGTCTCAGGACGGCTGTGGGGCCGAACGGCGAGCGTCAAAGCACTCGGTTTCTCTCCAGTTGTAGGCCTTTATTGAGTAAATTGTAACATGACGACCTATGTGACTTTGGCAGGACTTTATAGCGCTTACTTTTGAGCTAGTGGGCTAAGATTTTAAACAAACGATCGGTGGGAATCCAGCTTTCAGGGGAGGCCTCTTCCAAGCCTCTCGGAGGTCGTGGGTCCGAACGGCGAGCGTCAAAGCAATCGGTTTCTCTCCAGTCGTAGGCCTTTATTGACTAAATTGTAACATGACAACCTATGTGACTTTGGCAGGACGTTTTAGCGCTTACTTTTGAACTAGTGGGCTAAGATTTGAAACAAACTATCGGTGGGAATCCAGCTTTCAGGGGAGGCCTCCCCCGAGTCTCTGGACGGCTGTGGGGCCGAGCGGCGAGCGTTAAAGCACTCGGTTTCGCTCCAGTAGTAGGTCTTTCTTGACTAAATTGTAACATGACGACCTATGTGATTTTGGCAGGACTTTTTAGCGCTTACTTTTGAATTAGTGGGCTAAGATTTGAAATAAAAGATCGGTGGGAATCCAGCTTTCAGGGGAGGCCTCCCCCGAGTCTCTGGACGGCTGTGGGGCCGAACGGCGAGCGTCAAAGCACTCAGTTACTCTCCAGTAGTAGGCCTTTATTGACTAAATTGTAACGTGACGACCTATGTGACTTTGGCAGGACGTTTTATCGCCTACTTTTGAGCTAGTGGGCTAAGATTTGAAACAAACGATCGGTGGGAATCCAGCTTTCAGGGGAGGCCTCTTCCAAGCCTCTCGGAGGTCGTGCGCCCGAATGGCGAGCGTCAAAGCACTCGGTTTCGCTCCAGTAGTAGGCCTTTATTGACTAAATTGTAACATGACGACCTATGTGACTTTGGCAGGACTTTTTAGCGCTTACGTTTGAGCTAGTGGGCTAAGATTTGAAACAAACGATCGGTGGGAATCCAGCTTTCAGGGGAGGCCTCCCCCGAGTCTCTGGACGGCTGTGGGGCCGAGCGGCAAGCGTAAAAGCACTCAGTTTCGGTCCAGTAGGACTTCTTTATTTACTAAATTGTAACGTGACGACCTATGTGATTTTGGCAGGACTTTTTAGCGCCTACTTTTCAGCTACTGGGCTAAGATTTGAAACAAACGATCGGTGGGAATCCAGCTTTCAGGGGAGGCCTCCCCCGAGTCTCAGGACGGCTGTGGGGCCGAACGGCGAGCGTCAAAGCACTCGGTTTCTCTCCAGTAGTAGGCCTTTATTGACTAAATTGTAACATGACGACCTATGTGATTTTGGCAGGACTTTTTAGCGCCTACTTTTCAGCTAATGGGCTAAGATTGGAAACAAACGATCGGTGGGAATCCAGCTTTCAGGTGAGGCCTCTTCCAAGCCTCTCGGAGGTCGTGGGGCCGAACGGCGACCGTCAAAGCACTCGGTTTCGCTCGATTACCATGACGACCGATTTGACTTCGGCACGACTTTAGGTCGCTTAATTTCAGCCTAGCGGGCTAGGAATTCACACAGACAAGCCTTGGGAATCCAGCTTTCAAGGGAGGCCTCTTCCAAGCCTCTCGGAGCTCGTGGGGCCGAACGGCGAGCGTCAAAGCACTCGGTTTTGCTCCATTAGTAGGCCTTTATTGACTAAATTGTAACATGACGACCTATGTGACTTTGGCAGGACTTTATAGCGCTTACTTTTGAGCTAGTGGGCTAAGATTTAAAACAAACGATCGGTGGGAATCCAGCTTTCAGGGGAGGCCTCCCCCGAGTCTCTGGACGGCTGTGGGGCCGAACGGCGAGCGTCAAAGCACTCGGTTTCGCTCCAGTAGTAGGCCTTTATTGACTAAATTGTAACATGACGACCTATGTGACTTTGGCAGGACTTTTTAGCGCTTACGTTTGAGGTGGTGGGCTAAGATTTGAAACAAACGATCGGTGGGAATCCAGCTTTCAGGGGAGGCCTCCCCCGAGTCTCTGGACGGCTGTGAGGCCGAACGGCGAGCATCAAAGCACTCGGTTTCTCTCCAGTAGTAGGCCTTTATTGAGTAAATTGTAACATGACGACCTATGTGATTTTGGCAGGACTTTTTAGCGCTTACTTTTGAGCCAGTGGGCTAAGATTTGAAACAAACGATCGGGGGGAAAGCAGCTTTCAGGGGAGGCCTCCCCCGAGTCTCTGGATGGCTGTGGGGCCGAGCGGCGAGCGTTAAAGCACTCAGTTTCGCTCGAGTACCATGACGACCGATTTGACTTCGGAACGACTTTAGGTCGCTTAGTTTCAGCCTAGCGGGCTAGCAATTCACACAGACAAGCCTTGGGAATCCAGCTTTCAAGGGAGGCCTCTTCCAAGCCTCTCGGAGCTCGTGGGGCCGAACGGCGAGCGTCAAAGCACTCTGTTTTGCTCCAGTAATAGGCCTTTATTGACTAAATTGTAACATGACAACCTATGTGACTTTGGCAGGACTTTTTAGCGCTTACTTTTGAGCCAGTGGGCTAAGATTTGAAACAAACGATCGGGGGGAAAGCAGCTTTCAGGGGAGGCCTCCCCCGAGTCTCTGGACGGCTGTGAGGCCAAACGGCGAGCATCAAAGCACTCGGTTTCGCTCCAGTAATAGGCCTTTATTGACGAAATTGTAACATGACGACCTATGTGACTTTGGCAGGACTTTATAGCGCTTACTTTTGAGCTAGTGGGCTAAGATTTGAAAAAAACGATCGGTGGGAATCCGGCTTTCAGGGGAGGCCTCCCCCGAGTCTCTGGACGGCTGTGGGGCCGAACAGTGAGCGTCAAAGCACTCGGTTTCGCTCCAGTAGTAGGCCTTTTTTTGACTAAATTGTAACATGACGACCTATGTGATTTTGGCAGAACGTTTTAGCGCTTACTTTTGAGCTAGTGGGCTAAGTTTTGAAACAAACGATCGGTGGGAATCCAGCTTTCAGGGGAGGCCTCTTCCAAGCCTCTCGGAGGTCATGGGGCCGAACGGCGAGCGTCAAAGCACTCGGTTTTGCTCCAGTAATAGGCCTTTATTGACTAAATTGTAACATGACAACCTATGTGACTTTGGCAGGACTTTATAGCGCTTACTTTTGAGCTAGTGGGCTAAGATTTGAAACAAACGATCGGTGGGAATCCAGCTTTCAGGGGAGGCCTCCCCCGAGTCTCAGGACGGCTGTGGGGCCGAACGGCGAGCGACAAAGCACTCGGTTTCTCTCCAGTTGTAGGCCTTTATTGAGTAAATTGTAACCTGACGACCTATGTGATTTTGGCAGGACATTTTAGCGCCTACTTTTCAGCTACAAGGCTAAGATTTGAAACAAACGATCGGTGGGAATCCAGCTTTCAGGGGAGGCCTCTTCCAAGCCTCTCGGAGGTTGTGGGTCCGAACGGCGAGCGTCAAAGCAATCGGTTTCGCTCCAGTAGTAGGCCTTTTTTGACTAAATTGTAACATGACAACCTATGTGACTTTGGCAGGACTTTTTAGCGCTTACTTCTGAGCTAGTGGGCTAAGATTTGAAACAAACTATCGGTGGGAATCCAGCTTTCAGGGGAAGCCTCCCCCGAGTCTCTGGACGGCTGTGGGGTCGAGCGGCGAGCGTTAAAGCACTCGGTTTCGCTCCAGTAGTAGGTCTTTCTTGACTAAATTGTAACATGACGACCTATGTGACTTTGGCAGGACTTTTCCGCGCTTACTTTTTAGTTAGCGGGCTAAGATTTGAAATAAAAGATCGGTGGGAATCCAGCTTTCAGGGGAGGCCTCCCCCGAGTCTCTGGACGGCTGTGGGGCCGAACGGCGAGCGTCAAAGCACTCAGTTTCTCTCCAGTAGTAGGGCTTTATTGACTAAATTGTAACATGACGACCTATGTGATTTTGGCAGGACTTTTTAGCGCCTACTTTTCAGCTACTGGGCTAAGATTAGAAACAAACGATCGGTGGGAATCCAGCTTTCAGGGGAGGCATCTTCGAACCCTCTCGGAGGTCGTGGGCCCGAAGGGCGAGCGTCAAAGCACTCGGTTTCGCTCCAGTAGTAGGCCTTTATTGACTAAATTGTAACATGACAACCTATGTGACTTTGGCAGGACTTTTTAGCGCTTACTTTTGACCTAGTGCGCTAAGATTTGAAACAAACGATCGGTGGGAATCCAGCTTTCAGGGGAGTCCTCCCCCGAGTCTCTGGACAGCTGTGGGGCCGAGCGGCGAGCGTTAAAGCACTCAGTTTCGTTCCAGTAGGAGGCCTTTATTGACTAAATTGTAACATAACGACCAATGTGATTTTGGCAGGACTTTTTAGCGCCTACTTTTCAGCTACTGGGCTAAGATTTGAAACAAACGATCGGTGGGAATCCAGCTTTCAGGGGAGGCCTCTTCCAAGCTTCTCAGAGGTCGTGGGCCCGAACGGCGAGCGTCAAAGCACTCTGTTTCGCTCCAGTAGTAGGCCTTTATTGACTAAATTGTAACATGACAACCTATGTGACTTTGGCAGGACCTTTTAGCGCCTACTTTTGAGCTAGCGCGCTAAGATTTTAAACAAACGATCGGTGGGAATCCAGCTTTCAGGGGAGGCCTCCCCCGAGTCTCTTGACGGCTGTGGGGCCGAACGGCGAGCGTCAAAGCACTCGGTTTTGCTCCAGTAATAGGCCTTTGACTAAATTGTTACATGACGACCTATGTGACTTTGGCAGGACTTTATAGCGCTTACTTTTGAGCTAGTGGGCTAAGATTTGAAAAAAACGATCGGTGGGAATCCGGCTTTAAGGGGAGGCCTCCCCCGAGTCGCTGGACGGCTGTGGGGCCGAACAGTGAGCGTCAAAGCACTCGGTTTCGCTCCAGTAGTAGGCCTTTTTTTGACTAAATTGTAACATGACGACCTATGTGATTTTGGCAGAACGTTTTAACGCTTACTTTTGAGCTAGTGCGCTAAGTTTTGAAACAAACGATCGGTGGGAATCCAGCTTTCAGGGGAGGCCTCTTCCAAGCCTCTCGGAGGTCATGGGGCCGAACGGCGAGCGTCAAAGCACTCTGTTTTGCTCCAGTAATAGGCCTTTATTGACTAAATTGTAACATGACAACCTATGTGACTTTGGCAGGACTTTATAGCGCTTACTTTTGAGCTAGTGGGCTAAGATTTGAAACAAACGATCGGTGGGAATCCAGCTTTCAGGGGAGGCCTCCCCCGAGTCTCAGGACGGCTGTGGGGCCGAACGGCGAGCGACAAAGCACTCGGTTTCTCTCCAGTTGTAGGCCTTTATTGAGTAAATTGTAACATGACGACCTATGTGATTTTGGCAGGACTTTTTAGCGCCTACTTTTCAGCTACAAGGCTAAGATTTGAAACAAACGATCGGTGGGAATCCAGCTTTCAGGGGAGGCCTCTTCCAAGCCTCTCGGAGGTCGTGGGGCCGAACGGCGACCGTCAAAGCACTCGGTTTCGCTCGATTACCATGACGACCGATTTGACTTTGGCACGACTTTAGGTCGCTTAATTTCAGCCTAGCGGGCTAGGAATTCAGACAGACAAGCCTTGGGAATCCAGCTTTCAAGGGAGGCCTCTTCCAAGCCTCTCGGAGCTCGTGGGGCCGAACGGCGAGCGTCAAAGCACTCGGTTTCGCTCCATTAGTAGGCCTTTATTGACTAAATTGTAACATGACGACCTATGTGACTTTGGCAGGACTTTATAGCGCTTACTTTTGAGCTAGTGGGCTAAGATTTGAAACAAACGATCGGTGGGAATCCAGCTTTCAGGGGAGGCCTCCCCCGAGTCTCTGGACGGCTGTGGGGCCGAACGGCGAGCGTCAAAGCACTCGGTTTCGCTCCAGTAGTAGGCCTTTATTGACTAAATTGTAACATGACGACCTATGTGATTTTGGCAGAACGTTTTAGCGCTTACTTTTGAGCTAGTGGGCTAAGTTTTGAAACAAACGATCGGTGGGAATCCAGCTTTCAGGGGAGGCCTCCCCCGAGTCTCTGGACGGCTGTGGGGCCGAACGGCGAGCGTCAAAGCACTCGGTTTCGCTCCAGTAGTAGGCCTTTATTGACTAAATTGTAACATGACGACCTATGTGACTTTGGCAGGACTTTTTAGCGCTTACGTTTGAGGTAGTGGGCTAAGATTTGAAACAAACGATCGGTGGGAATCCAGCTTTCAGGGGAGGCCTCCCCCGAGTCTCTGGACGGCTGTGAGGCCGAACGGCGAGCATCAAAGCACTCGGTTTCTCTCCAGTAGTAGGCCTTTATTGAGTAAATTGTAACATGACGACCTATGTGATTTTGGCAGGACTTTTTAGCGCCTACTTTTCAGCTACTGGGCTAAGATTTGAAACAAACGATCGGTGGGAATCCAGCTTTCAGGGGAGGCCTCTTCCAAGCCTCTCGGAGGTCATGGGGCCGAACGGCGACCGTCAAAGCACTCTGTTTCGCTCCAGTCGTAGGCCTTTTTTGACTAAATTGTACAATGACAACCTATGTGACTTTGGCAGGACTTTTTAGCGCTTACTTTTGAGCCAGTGGGCTAAGATTTGTAACAAACGATCGGTGGGAATGCAGCTTTCAGAGGAGGCCTACCCCGAGTCTCTGGACGGCTGTGGGGCCGAGCGGCGAGCGTTAAAGCACTCAGTTTCGCTCGAGTACCATGACGACCGATTTGACTTCGGCACGGCTTTAGGTCGCTTAGTTTCAGCCTAGCGGGCTAGGAATTCACACAGACAAGCCTTGGGAATCCAGCTTTCAAGGGAGGCCTCTTCCAAGCCTCTCTGAGCTCGTGGGGCCGAACGGCGAGCGTCAAAGCACTCGGTTTTGCTCCAGTAATAGGCCTTTATTGACTAAATTGTAACATGACAACCTATGAGACTTTGGCAGGACTTTATAGCGCTTACTTTTGAGCTAGTGGGCTAAGATTTGAAACAAACGATCGGTGGGAATCCAGCTTTCAGGGGAGGCCTCCCCCGAGTCTCAGGACGGCTGTGGGGCCGAACGGCGAGCGTCAAAGCACTCGGTTTCTCTCCAGTTGTAGGCCTTTATTGAGTAAATTGTAACATGACGACCTATGTGATTTTGGCAGGACTTTATAGCGCTTACTTTTGAGCTAGTGGGCTAAGATTTGAAACAAACGATCGGTGGGAATCCAGCTTTCAGGGGAGGCCTCTTCCAAGCCTCTCGGAGGTCGTGGGTCCGAACGGCGAGCGTCAAAGCAATCGGTTTCTCTCCAGTCGTAGGCCTTTATTGACTAAATTGTAACATGACAACCTATGTGACTTTGGCAGGACTTTTTAGCGCTTACTTTTGAACTAGTGGGCTAAGATTTGAAACAAACTATCGGTGGGAATCCAGCTTTCAGGGGAGGCCTCCCCCGAGTCTCTGGACGGCTGTGGGGCCGAGCGGCGAGCGTTAAAGCACTCGGTTTCGCTCCAGTAGTAGGTCTTTCTTGACTAAATTGTAACATGACGACCTATGTGATTTTGGCAGGACTTTTTAGCGCTTACTTTTGAATTAGTGTGCTAAGATTTGAAATAAAAGATCGGTGGGAATCCAGCTTTCAGGGGAGGCCTCCCCCGAGTCTCTGGACGGCTGTGGGGCCGAACGGCGAGCGTCAAAGCACTCAGTTACTCTCCAGTAGTAGGCCTTTATTGACTAAATTGTAACGTGACGACCTATGTGACTTTGGCAGGACGTTTTATCGCCTACTTTTGAGCTAGTGGGCTAAGATTTGAAACAAACGATCGGTGGGAATCCAGCTTTCAGGGGAGGCCTCTTCCAAGCCTCTCGGAGGTCGTGCGCCCGAATGGCGAGCGTCAAAGCACTCGGTTTCGCTCCAGTAGTAGGCCTTTATTGACTAAATTGTAACATGACGACCTACGTGACTTTGGCAGGACTTTTTAGCGCTTACGTTTGAGCTAGTGGGCTAAGATTTGAAACAAACGATCGGTGGGAATCCAGCTTTCAGGGGAGGCCTCCCCCGAGTCTCTGGACGGCTGTGGGGCCGAGCGGCAAGCGTAAAAGCACTCAGTTTCGGTCCAGTAGGACTTCTTTATTGACTAAATTGTAACGTGACGACCTATGTGATTTTGGCAGGACTTTTTAGCGCCTACTTTTCAGCTACTGGGCTAAGATTTGAAACAAACGATCGGTGGGAATCCAGCTTTCAGGGGAGGCCTCCCCCGAGTCTCAGGACGGCTGTGGGGCCGAACGGCGAGCGTCAAAGCACTCGGTTTCTCTCCAGTAGTAGGCCTTTATTGACTAAATTGTAACATGACAACCTATGTGACTTTGGCAGGACCTTTTAGCGCCTACTTTTGAGCTAGCGCGCTAAGATTTTAAACAAACGATCGGTGGGAATCCAGCTTTCAGGGGAGGCCTCCCCCGAGTCTCTTGACGGCTGTGGGGCCGAACGGCGAGCGTCAAAGCACTCGGTTTTGCTCCAGTAATAGGCCTTTGACTAAATTGTTACATGACGACCTATGTGACTTTGGCAGGACTTTATAGCGCTTACTTTTGAGCTAGTGGGCTAAGATTTGAAACAAACGATCGGTGGGAATCCAGCTTTCAGGGGAGGCCTCCCCCGAGTCTCAGGACGGCTGTGGGGCCGAACGGCGAGCGTCAAAGCACTCGGTTTTGCTCCAGTAATAGGCCTTTATTGACTAAATTGTAACATGACGACCTATGTGACTTTGGCAGGACTTTATAGCGCTTACTTTTGAGCTAGTGGGCTAAGATTTGAAAAAAACGATCGGTGGGAATCCGGCTTTCAGGGGAGGCCTCCCCCGAGTCTCAGGACGGCTGTGGGGCCGAACGGCGAGCGACAAAGCACTCGGTTTCTCTCCAGTTGTAGGCCTTTATTGAGTAAATTGTAACATGACGACCTATGTGATTTTGGCAGGACTTTTTAGCGCCTACTTTTCAGCTACAAGGCTAAGATTTGAAACAAACGATCGGTGGGAATCCAGCTTTCAGGGGAGGCCTCTTCCAAGCCTCTCGGAGGTTGTGGGTCCGAACGGCGAGCGTCAAAGCAATCGGTTTCGCTCCAGTAGTAGGCCTTTTTTGACTAAATTGTAACATGACAACCTATGTGACTTTGGCAGGACTTTTTAGCGCTTACTTTTGAGCTAGTGGGCTTAGATTTGAAACAAACTATCGGTGGGAATCCAGCTTTCAGGGGAGGCCTCTTCCAAGCCTCTCGGAGGTCGTGGGGCCGAACGGCGACCGTCAAAGCACTCGGTTTCGCTCGATTACCATGACGACCGATTTGACTTTGGCACGACTTTAGGTCGCTTAATTTCAGCCTAGCGGGCTAGGAATTCAGACAGACAAGCCTTGGGAATCCAGCTTTCAAGGGAGGCCTCTTCCAAGCCTCTCGGAGCTCGTGGGGCCGAACGGCGAGCGTCAAAGCACTCGGTTTCGCTCCATTAGTAGGCCTTTATTGACTAAATTGTAACATGACGACCTATGTGACTTTGGCAGGACTTTTTAGCGCTTACGTTTGAGGTAGTGGGCTAAGATTTGAAACAAACGATCGGTGGGAATCCAGCTTTCAGGGGAGGCCTCCCCCGAGTCTCTGGACGGCTGTGAGGCCGAACGGCGAGCATCAAAGCACTCGGTTTCTCTCCAGTAGTAGGCCTTTATTGAGTAAATTGTAACATGACGACCTATGTGATTTTGGCAGGACTTTTTAGCGCCTACTTTTCAGCTACTGGGCTAAGATTTGAAACAAACGATCGGTGGGAATCCAGCTTTCAGGGGAGGCCTCTTCCAAGCCTCTCGGAGGTCATGGGGCCGAACGGCGACCGTCAAAGCACTCTGTTTCGCTCCAGTCGTAGGCCTTTTTTGACTAAATTGTACAATGACAACCTATGTGACTTTGGCAGGACTTTTTAGCGCTTACTTTTGAGCCAGTGGGCTAAGATTTGTAACAAACGATCGGTGGGAATGCAGCTTTCAGAGGAGGCCTACCCCGAGTCTCTGGACGGCTGTGGGGCCGAGCGGCGAGCGTTAAAGCACTCAGTTTCGCTCGAGTACCATGACGACCGATTTGACTTCGGCACGGCTTTAGGTCGCTTAGTTTCAGCCTAGCGGGCTAGGAATTCACACAGACAAGCCTTGGGAATCCAGCTTTCAAGGGAGGCCTCTTCCAAGCCTCTCTGAGCTCGTGGGGCCGAACGGCGAGCGTCAAAGCACTCGGTTTTGCTCCAGTAATAGGCCTTTATTGACTAAATTGTAACATGACAACCTATGAGACTTTGGCAGGACTTTATAGCGCTTACTTTTGAGCTAGTGGGCTAAGATTTGAAACAAACGATCGGTGGGAATCCAGCTTTCAGGGGAGGCCTCCCCCGAGTCTCAGGACGGCTGTGGGGCCGAACGGCGAGCGTCAAAGCACTCGGTTTCTCTCCAGTTGTAGGCCTTTATTGAGTAAATTGTAACATGACGACCTATGTGATTTTGGCAGGACTTTATAGCGCTTACTTTTGAGCTAGTGGGCTAAGATTTGAAACAAACGATCGGTGGGAATCCAGCTTTCAGGGGAGGCCTCTTCCAAGCCTCTCGGAGGTCGTGGGTCCGAACGGCGAGCGTCAAAGCAATCGGTTTCTCTCCAGTCGTAGGCCTTTATTGACTAAATTGTAACATGACAACCTATGTGACTTTGGCAGGACTTTTTAGCGCTTACTTTTGAACTAGTGGGCTAAGATTTGAAACAAACTATCGGTGGGAATCCAGCTTTCAGGGGAGGCCTCCCCCGAGTCTCTGGACGGCTGTGGGGCCGAGCGGCGAGCGTTAAAGCACTCGGTTTCGCTCCAGTAGTAGGTCTTTCTTGACTAAATTGTAACATGACGACCTATGTGATTTTGGCAGGACTTTTTAGCGCTTACTTTTGAATTAGTGTGCTAAGATTTGAAATAAAAGATCGGTGGGAATCCAGCTTTCAGGGGAGGCCTCCCCCGAGTCTCTGGACGGCTGTGGGGCCGAACGGCGAGCGTCAAAGCACTCAGTTACTCTCCAGTAGTAGGCCTTTATTGACTAAATTGTAACGTGACGACCTATGTGACTTTGGCAGGACGTTTTATCGCCTACTTTTGAGCTAGTGGGCTAAGATTTGAAACAAACGATCGGTGGGAATCCAGCTTTCAGGGGAGGCCTCTTCCAAGCCTCTCGGAGGTCGTGCGCCCGAATGGCGAGCGTCAAAGCACTCGGTTTCGCTCCAGTAGTAGGCCTTTATTGACTAAATTGTAACATGACGACCTACGTGACTTTGGCAGGACTTTTTAGCGCTTACGTTTGAGCTAGTGGGCTAAGATTTGAAACAAACGATCGGTGGGAATCCAGCTTTCAGGGGAGGCCTCCCCCGAGTCTCTGGACGGCTGTGGGGCCGAGCGGCAAGCGTAAAAGCACTCAGTTTCGGTCCAGTAGGACTTCTTTATTGACTAAATTGTAACGTGACGACCTATGTGATTTTGGCAGGACTTTTTAGCGCCTACTTTTCAGCTACTGGGCTAAGATTTGAAACAAACGATCGGTGGGAATCCAGCTTTCAGGGGAGGCCTCCCCCGAGTCTCAGGACGGCTGTGGGGCCGAACGGCGAGCGTCAAAGCACTCGGTTTCTCTCCAGTAGTAGGCCTTTATTGACTAAATTGTAACATGACAACCTATGTGACTTTGGCAGGACCTTTTAGCGCCTACTTTTGAGCTAGCGCGCTAAGATTTTAAACAAACGATCGGTGGGAATCCAGCTTTCAGGGGAGGCCTCCCCCGAGTCTCTTGACGGCTGTGGGGCCGAACGGCGAGCGTCAAAGCACTCGGTTTTGCTCCAGTAATAGGCCTTTGACTAAATTGTTACATGACGACCTATGTGACTTTGGCAGGACTTTATAGCGCTTACTTTTGAGCTAGTGGGCTAAGATTTGAAACAAACGATCGGTGGGAATCCAGCTTTCAGGGGAGGCCTCCCCCGAGTCTCAGGACGGCTGTGGGGCCGAACGGCGAGCGTCAAAGCACTCGGTTTTGCTCCAGTAATAGGCCTTTATTGACTAAATTGTAACATGACGACCTATGTGACTTTGGCAGGACTTTATAGCGCTTACTTTTGAGCTAGTGGGCTAAGATTTGAAAAAAACGATCGGTGGGAATCCGGCTTTCAGGGGAGGCCTCCCCCGAGTCTCAGGACGGCTGTGGGGCCGAACGGCGAGCGACAAAGCACTCGGTTTCTCTCCAGTTGTAGGCCTTTTTTGACTAAATTGTAACATGACAACCTATGTGATTTTGGCAGGACTTTTTAGCGCTTACTTTTGAGCTAGTGGGCTTAGATTTGAAACAAACTATCGGTGGGAATCCAGCTTTCAGGGGAGGCCTCTTCCAAGCCTCTCGGAGGTCGTGGGGCCGAACGGCGACCGTCAAAGCACTCGGTTTCGCTCGATTACCATGACGACCGATTTGACTTTGGCACGACTTTAGGTCGCTTACTTTCAGCCTAGCGGGCTAGGAATTCAGACAGACAAGCCTTGGGAATCCAGCTTTCAAGGGAGGCCTCTTCCAAGCCTCTCGGAGCTCGTGGGGCCGAACGGCGAGCGTCAAAGCACTCGGTTTCGCTCCATTAGTAGGCCTTTATTGACTAAATTGTAACATGACGACCTATGTGACTTTGGCAGGACTTTATAGCGCTTACTTTTGAGCTAGTGGGCTAAGATTTGAAACAAACGATCGGTGGGAATCCAGCTTTCAGGGGAGGCCTCCCCCGAGTCTCTGGACGGCTGTGGGGCCGAACGGCGAGCGTCAAAGCACTCGGTTTCGCTCCAGTAGTAGGCCTTTATTGACTAAATTGTAACATGACGACCTATGTGATTTTGGCAGAACGTTTTAGCGCTTACTTTTGAGCTCGTGGGCTAAGTTTTGAAACAAACGATCGGTGGGAATCCAGCTTTCAGGGGAGGCCTCCCCCGAGTCTCTGGACGGCTGTGGGGCCGAACGGCGAGCGTCAAAGCACTCGGTTTCGCTCCAGTAGTAGGCCTTTATTGACTAAATTGTAACATGACGACCTATGTGACTTTGGCAGGACTTTTTAGCGCTTACGTTTGAGGTAGTGGGCTAAGATTTGAAACAAACGATCGGTGGGAATCCAGCTTTCAGGGGAGGCCTCCCCCGAGTCTCTGGACGGCTGTGAGGCCGAACGGCGAGCATCAAAGCACTCGGTTTCTCTCCAGTAGTAGGCCTTTATTGAGTAAATTGTAACATGACGACCTATGTGATTTTGGCAGGACTTTTTAGCGCCTACTTTTCAGCTACTGGGCTAAGATTTGAAACAAACGATCGGTGGGAATCCAGCTTTCAGGAGAGGCCTCTTCCAAGCCTCTCGGAGGTCATGGGGCCGAACGGCGACCGTCAAAGCACTCTGTTTCGCTCCAGTCGTAGGCCTTTTTTGACTAAATTGTACAATGACAACCTATGTGACTTTGGCAGGACTTTTTAGCGCTTACTTTTGAGCCAGTGGGCTAAGATTTGTAACAAACGATCGGTGGGAATGCAGCTTTCAGAGGAGGCCTACCCCGAGTCTCTGGACGGCTGTGGGGCCGAGCGGCGAGCGTTAAAGCACTCAGTTTCGCTCGAGTACCATGACGACCGATTTGACTTCGGCACGGCTTTAGGTCGCTTAGTTTCAGCCTAGCGGGCTAGGAATTCACACAGACAAGCCTTGGGAATCCAGCTTTCAAGGGAGGCCTCTTCCAAGCCTCTCTGAGCTCGTGGGGCCGAACGGCGAGCGTCAAAGCACTCGGTTTTGCTCCAGTAATAGGCCTTTATTGACTAAATTGTAACATGACAACCTATGAGACTTTGGCAGGACTTTATAGCGCTTACTTTTGAGCTAGTGGGCTAAGATTTGAAACAAACGATCGGTGGGAATCCAGCTTTCAGGGGAGGCCTCCCCCGAGTCTCAGGACGGCTGTGGGGCCGAACGGCGAGCGTCAAAGCACTCGGTTTCTCTCCAGTTGTAGGCCTTTATTGAGTAAATTGTAACATGACGACCTATGTGATTTTGGCAGGACTTTATAGCGCTTACTTTTGAGCTAGTGGGCTAAGATTTGAAACAAACGATCGGTGGGAATCCAGCTTTCAGGGGAGGCCTCTTCCAAGCCTCTCGGAGGTCGTGGGTCCGAACGGCGAGCGTCAAAGCAATCGGTTTCTCTCCAGTCGTAGGCCTTTATTGACTAAATTGTAACATGACAACCTATGTGACTTTGGCAGGACTTTTTAGCGCTTACTTTTGAACTAGTGGGCTAAGATTTGAAACAAACTATCGGTGGGAATCCATCTTTCAGGGGAGGCCTCCCCCGAGTCTCTGGACGGCTGTGGGGCCGAGCGGCGAGCGTTAAAGCACTCGGTTTCGCTCCAGTAGTAGGTCTTTCTTGACTAAATTGTAACATGACGACCTATGTGATTTTGGCAGGACTTTTTAGCGCTTACTTTTGAATTAGTGGGCTAAGATTTGAAATAAAAGATCGGTGGGAATCCAGCTTTCAGGGGAGGCCTCCCCCGAGTCTCTGGACGGCTGTGGGGCCGAACGGCGAGCGTCAAAGCACTCAGTTACTCTCCAGTAGTAGGCCTTTATTGACTAAATTGTAACGTGACGACCTATGTGACTTTGGCAGGACGTTTTATCGCCTACTTTTGAGCTAGTGGGCTAAGATTTGAAACAAACGATCGGTGGGAATCCAGCTTTCAGGGGAGGCCTCTTCCAAGCCTCTCGGAGGTCGTGCGCCCGAATGGCGAGCGTCAAAGCACTCGGTTTCGCTCCAGTAGTAGGCCTTTATTGACTAAATTGTAACATGACGACCTACGTGACTTTGGCAGGACTTTTTAGCGCTTACGTTTGAGCTAGTGGGCTAAGATTTGAAACAAACGATCGGTGGGAATCCAGCTTTCAGGGGAGGCCTCCCCGAGTCTCTGGACGGCTGTGGGGCCGAGCGGCAAGCGTAAAAGCACTCAGTTTCGGTCCAGTAGGACTTCTTTATTGACTAAATTGTAACGTGACGACCTATGTGATTTTGGCAGGACTTTTTAGCGCCTACTTTTCAGCTACTGGGCTAAGATTTGAAACAAACGATCGGTGGGAATCCAGCTTTCAGGGAAGGCCTCCCCCGAGTCTCAGGACGGCTGTGGGGCCGAACGGCGAGCGTCAAAGCACTCGGTTTCTCTCCAGTAGTAGGCCTTTATTGACTAAATTGTAACATGACGACCTATGTGATTTTGGCAGGACTTTTTAGCGCCTACTTTTCAGCTAATGGGCTAAGATTGGAAACAAACGATCGGTGGGAATCCAGCTTTCAGGTGAGGCCTCTTCCAAGCCTCTCGGAGGTCGTGGGGCCGAGAGGCAAGCGTTAAAGCACTCAGTTTCGCTCGAGTACCATGACGACCGATTTGACTTCGGAACGACTTTAGGTCGCTTAGTTTCAGCCTAGCGGGCTAGCAATTCACACAGACAAGCCTTGGGAATCCAGCTTTCAAGGGAGGCCTCTTCCAAGCCTCTCGGAGCTCGTGGGGCCGAACGGCGAGCGTCAAAGCACTCGGTTTTGCTCCAGTAATAGGCCTTTATTGACTAAATTGTAACATGACGACCTATATGATTTTGGCAGGACTTTTTAGCGCCTACTTTTCAGCTACTGGGCTAAGATTTGAAGGAAACGATCGGTGGGAATCCAGCTTTCAGGGGAGGCATCTTCGAACCCTCTCGGAGGTCGTGGGCCCGAAGGGCGAGCGTCAAAGCACTCGGTTTCGCTCCAGTAGTAGGCCTTTATTGACTAAATTGTAACATGACAACCTATGTGACTTTGGCAGGACTTTTTAGCGCTTACTTTTTACCTAGTGCGCTAAGATTTGAAACAAACGATCGGTGGGAATCCAGCTTTCAGGGGAGTCCTCCCCCGAGTCTCTGGACAGCTGTGGGGCCGAGCGGCGAGCGTTAAAGCACTCAGTTTCGTTCCAGTAGGAGGCCTTTATTGACTAAATTGTAACATAACGACCAATGTGATTTTGGCAGGACTTTTTAGCGCCTACTTTTCAGCTACTGGGCTAAGATTTGAAACAAACGATCGGTGGGAATCCAGCTTTCAGGGGAGGCCTCTTCCAAGCTTCTCAGAGGTCGTGGGCCCGAACGGCGAGCGTCAAAGCACTCTGTTTCGCTCCAGTAGTAGGCCTTTATTGACTAAATTGTAACATGACAACCTATGTGACTTTGGCAGGACCTTTTAGCGCCTACTTTTGAGCTAGCGCGCTAAGATTTTAAACAAACGATCGGTGGGAATCCAGCTTTCAGGGGAGGCCTCCCCCGAGTCTCTTGACGGCTGTGGGGCCGAACGGCGAGCGTCAAAGCACTCGGTTTTGCTCCAGTAATAGGCCTTTGACTAAATTGTTACATGACGACCTATGTGACTTTGGCAGGACTTTATAGCGCTTACTTTTGAGCTAGTGGGCTAAGATTTGAAACAAACGATCGGTGGGAATCCAGCTTTCAGGGGAGGCCTCCCCCGAGTCTCAGGACGGCTGTGGGGCCGAACGGCGAGCGTCAAAGCACTCGGTTTTGCTCCAGTAATAGGCCTTTATTGACTAAATTGTAACATGACGACCTATGTGACTTTGGCAGGACTTTATAGCGCTTACTTTTGAGCTAGTGGGCTAAGATTTGAAAAAAAACGATCGGTGGGAATCCGGCTTTCAGGGGAGGCCTCCCCCGAGTCTCAGGACGGCTGTGGGGCCGAACGGCGAGCGACAAAGCACTCGGTTTCTCTCCAGTTGTAGGCCTTTATTGAGTAAATTGTAACATGACGACCTATGTGATTTTGGCAGGACTTTTTAGCGCCTACTTTTCAGCTACAAGGCTAAGATTTGAAACAAACGATCGGTGGGAATCCAGCTTTCAGGGGAGGCCTCTTCTAAGCCTCTCGGAGGTTGTGGGTCCGAACGGCGAGCGTCAAAGCAATCGGTTTCGCTCCAGTAGTAGGCCTTTTTTGACTAAATTGTAACATGACAACCTATGTGACTTTGGCAGGACTTTTTAGCGCTTACTTTTGAGCTAGTGGGCTTAGATTTGAAACAAACTATCGGTGGGAATCCAGCTTTCAGGGGAGGCCTCTTCCAAGCCTCTCGGAGGTCGTGGGGCCGAACGGCGACCGTCAAAGCACTCGGTTTCGCTCGATTACCATGACGACCGATTTGACTTTGGCACGACTTTAGGTCGCTTAATTTCAGCCTAGCGGGCTAAGAATTCAGACAGACAAGCCTTGGGAATCCAGCTTTCAAGGGAGGCCTCTTCCAAGCCTCTCGGAGCTCGTGGGGCCGAAGGGCGAGCGTCAAAGCACTCGGTTTCGCTCCATTAGTAGGCCTTTATTGACTAAATTGTAACATGACGACCTATGTGACTTTGGCAGGACTTTATAGCGCTTACTTTTGAGCTAGTGGGCTAAGATTTGAAACAAACGATCGGTGGGAATCCAGCTTTCAGGGGAGGCCTCCCCCGAGTCTCTGGACGGCTGTGGGGCCGAACGGCGAGCGTCAAAGCACTCGGTTTCGCTCCAGTAGTAGGCCTTTATTGACTAAATTGTAACATGACGACCTATGTGATTTTGGCAGAACGTTTTAGCGCTTACTTTTGAGCTAGTGGGCTAAGTTTTGAAACAAACGATCGGTGGGAATCCAGCTTTCAGGGGAGGCCTCCCCCGAGTCTCTGGACGGCTGTGGGGCCGAACGGCGAGCGTCAAAGCACTCGGTTTCGCTCCAGTAGTAGGCCTTTATTGACTAAATTGTAACATGACGACCTATGTGACTTTGGCAGGACTTTTTAGCGCTTACGTTTGAGGTAGTGGGCTAAGATTTGAAACAAACGATCGGTGGGAATCCAGCTTTCAGGGGAGGCCTCCCCCGAGTCTCTGGACGGCTGTGAGGCCGAACGGCGAGCATCAAAGCACTCGGTTTCTCTCCAGTAGTAGGCCTTTATTGAGTAAATTGTAACATGACGACCTATGTGATTTTGGCAGGACTTTTTAGCGCCTACTTTTCAGCTACTGGGCTAAGATTTGAAACAAACGATCGGTGGGAATCCAGCTTTCAGGGGAGGCCTCTTCCAAGCCTCTCGGAGGTCATGGGGCCGAACGGCGACCGTCAAAGCACTCTGTTTCGCTCCAGTCGTAGGCCTTTTTTGACTAAATTGTACAATGACAACCTATGTGACTTTGGCAGGACTTTTTAGCGCTTACTTTTGAGCCAGTGGGCTAAGATTTGTAACAAACGATCGGTGGGATTGCAGCTTTCAGAGGAGGCCTACCCCGAGTCTCTGGACGGCTGTGGGGCCGAGCGGCGAGCGTTAAAGCACTCAGTTTCGCTCGAGTACCATGACGACCGATTTGACTTCGGCACGGCTTTAGGTCGCTTAGTTTCAGCCTAGCGGGCTAGGAATTCACACAGACAAGCCTTGGGAATCCAGCTTTCAAGGGAGGCCTCTTCCAAGCCTCTCTGAGCTCGTGGGGCCGAACGGCGAGCGTCAAAGCATTCGGTTTTGCTCCAGTAATAGGCCTTTATTGACTAAATTGTAACATGACAACCTATGAGACTTTGGCAGGACTTTATAGCGCTTACTTTTGAGCTAGTGGGCTAAGATTTGAAACAAACGATCGGTGGGAATCCAGCTTTCAGGGGAGGCCTCCCCCGAGTCTCAGGACGGCTGTGGGGCCGAACGGCGAGCGTCAAAGCACTCGGTTTCTCTCCAGTTGTAGGCCTTTATTGAGTAAATTGTAACATGACGACCTATGTGATTTTGGCAGGACTTTATAGCGCTTACTTTTGAGCTAGTGGGCTAAGATTTGAAACAAACGATCGGTGGGAATCCAGCTTTCAGGGGAGGCCTCTTCCAAGCCTCTCGGAGGTCGTGGGTCCGAACGGCGAGCGTCAAAGCAATCGGTTTCTCTCCAGTCGTAGGCCTTTATTGACTAAATTGTAACATGACAACCTATGTGACTTTGGCAGGACTTTTTAGCGCTTACTTTTGAACTAGTGGGCTAAGATTTGAAACAAACTATCGGTGGGAATCCAGCTTTCAGGGGAGGCCTCCCCCGAGTCTCTGGACGTCTGTGGGGCCGAGCGGCGAGCGTTAAAGCACTCGGTTTCGCTCCAGTAGTAGGTCTTTCTTGACTAAATTGTAACATGACGACCTATGTGATTTTGGCAGGACTTTTTAGCGCTTACTTTTGAATTAGTGGGCTAAGATTTGAAATAAAAGATCGGTGGGAATCCAGCTTTCAGGGGAGGCCTCCCCCGAGTCTCTGGACGGCTGTGGGGCCGAGCGGCAAGCGTAAAAGCACTCAGTTTCGGTCCAGTAGGACTTCTTTATTGACTAAATTGTAACGTGACGACCTATGTGATTTTGGCAGGACTTTTTAGCGCCTACTTTTCAGCTACTGGGCTAAGATTTGAAACAAACGATCGGTGGGAATCCAGCTTTCAGGGGAGGCCTCCCCCGAGTCTCAGGACGGCTGTGGGGCCGAACGGCGAGCGTCAAAGCACTCGGTTTCTCTCCAGTAGTAGGCCTTTATTGACTAAATTGTAACATGACGACCTATGTGATTTTGGCAGGACTTTTTAGCGCCTACTTTTCAGCTAATGGGCTAAGATTGGAAACAAACGATCGGTGGGAATCCAGCTTTCAGGTGAGGCCTCTTCCAAGCCTCTCGGAGGTCGTGGGGCCGAACGGCGACCGTCAAAGCACTCGGTTTCGCTCGATTACCATGACGACCGATTTGACTTCGGCACGACTTTAGGTCGCTTAATTTCAGCCTAGCGGGCTAGGAATTCAAACAGACAAGCCTTGGGAATCCAGCTTTCAAGGGAGGCCTCTTCCAAGCCTCTCGGAGCTCGTGGGGCCGAACGGCGAGCGTCAAAGCACTCGGTTTTGCTCCATTAGTAGGCCTTTATTGACTAAATTGTAACATGACGACCTATGTGACTTTGGCAGGACTTTATAGCGCTTACTTTTGAGCTAGTGGGCTAAGATTTAAAACAAACGATCGGTGGGAATCCAGCTTTCAGGGGAGGCCTCCCCCGAGTCTCTGGACGGCTGTGGGGCCGAACGGCGAGCGTCAAAGCACTCGGTTTCGCTCCAGTAGTAGGCCTTTATTGACTAAATTGTAACATGACGACCTATGTGACTTTGGCAGTACTTTTTAGCGCTTACGTTTGAGGTGGTGGGCTAAGATTTGAAACAAACGATCGGTGGGAATCCAGCTTTCAGGGGAGGCCTCCCCCGAGTCTCTGGACGGCTGTGAGGCCGAACGGCGAGCATCAAAGCACTCGGTTTCTCTCCAGTAGTAGGCCTTTATTGAGTAAATTGTAACATGACGACCTATGTGAATTTGGCAGGACTTTTTAGCGCTTGCTTTTGAGCCAGTGGGCTAAGATTTGAAACAAACGATCGGGGGGAAAGCAGCTTTCAGGGGAGGCCTCCCCCGAGTCTCTGGATGGCTGTGGGGCCGAGCGGCGAGCGTTAAAGCACTCAGTTTCGCTCGAGTACCATGACGACCGATTTGACTTCGGAACGACTTTAGGTCGCTTAGTTTCAGCCTAGCGGGCTAGCAATTCACACAGACAAGCCTTGGGAATCCAGCTTTCAAGGGAGGCCTCTTCCAAGCCTCTCGGAGCTCGTGGGGCCGAACGGCGAGCGTCAAAGCACTCGGCTTTGCTCCAGTAATAGGCCTTTATTGACTAAATTGTAACATGACAACCTATGTGACTTTGGCAGAACTTTTTAGCGCTTACTTTTGAGCCAGTGGGCTAAGATTTGAAACAAACGATCGGGGGGAAAGCAGCTTTCAGGGGAGGCCTCCCCCGAGTCTCTGGACGGCTGTGAGGCCGAACGGCGAGCATCAAAGCACTCGGTTTCGCTCCAGTCGTAGGCCTTTATTGACTAAATTGTAACATGACAACCTATGTGACTTTGGCAGGACTTTTTAGCGCTTACTTTTGAGCCAGTGGGCTAAGATTTGAAACAAACGATCGGGGGGAAAGCAGCGTTCAGGGGAGGCCTCCCCCGAGTCTCTGGACGGCTGTGGGGCCGAGCGGCGAGCGTTAAAGCACTCAGTTTCGCTCGAGTACCATGACGACCGATTTGACTTCGGAACGACTTTAGGTCGCTTAGTTTCAGCCTAGCGGGCTAGCAATTCACACAGACAAGCCTAGGGAATCCAGCTTTCAAGGGAGGCCTCTTCCAAGCCTCTCGGAGCTCGTGGGGCCGAACGGCGAGCGTCAAAGCACTCGGTTTTGCTCCAGTAATAGGCCTTTATTGACTAAATTGTAACATGACGACCTATGTGACTTTGGCAGGACTTTATAGCGCTTACTTTTGAGCTAGTGGGCTAAGATTTGAAACAAACGATCGGTGGGAATCCAGCTTTCAGGGGAGGCCTCCCCCGAGTCTCTGGACGGCTGTGGGGCCGAACGGCGAGCGTCAAAGCACTCGGTTTCGCTCCAGTAGTAGGCCTTTATTGACTAAATTGTAACATGACGACCTATGTGACTTTGGCAGGACTTTTTAGCGCTTACGTTTGAGGTGGTGGGCTAAGATTTGAAACAAACGATCGGTGGGAATCCAGCTTTCAGGGGAGGCCTCCCCCGAGTCTCTGGACGGCTGTGAGGCCGAACGGCGAGCATCAAAGCACTCGGTTTCTCTCCAGAAGTAGGCCTTTATTGAGTAAATTGTAACATGACGACCTATGTGAATTTGGCAGGACTTTTTAGCGCTTGCTTTTGAGCCAGTGGGCTAAGATTTGAAACAAACGATCGGGGGGAAAGCAGCTTTCAGGGGAGGCCTCCCCCGAGTCTCTGGATGGCTGTGGGGCCGAGCGGCGAGCGTTAAAGCACTCAGTTTCGCTCGAGTACCATGACGACCGATTTGACTTCGGAACGACTTTAGGTCGCTTAGTTTCAGCCTAGCGGGCTAGCAATTCACACAGACAAGCCTTGGGAATCCAGCTTTCAAGGGAGGCCTCTTCCAAGCCTCTCGGAGCTCGTGGGGCCGAACGGCGAGCGTCAAAGCACTCGGTTTTGCTCCAGTAATAGGCCTTTATTGACTAAATTGTAACATGACAACCTATGTGACTTTGGCAGGACTTTTTAGCGCTTACTTTTGAGCCAGTGGGCTAAGATTTGAAACAAACGATCGGGGGGAAAGCAGCTTTCAGGGGAGGCCTCCCCCGAGTCTCTGGACGGCTGTGAGGCCGAACGGCGAGCATCAAAGCACTCGGTTTCGCTCCAGTCGTAGGCCTTTATTGACGAAATTGTAACATGACAACCTATGTGACTTTGGCAGGACTTTTTAGCGCTTACTTTTGAGCCAGTGGGCTAAGATTTGAAACAAACGATCGGGGGGAAAGCAGCGTTAAGGGGAGGCCTCCCCCGAGTCTCTGGATGGCTGTGGGGCCGAGCGGCGAGCGTTAAAGCACTCAGTTTCGCTCGAGTACCATGACGACCGATTTGACTTCGGAACGACTTTAGGTCGCTTAGTTTCAGCCTAGCGGGCTAGCAATTCACACAGACAAGCCTTGGGAATCCAGCTTTCAAGGGAGGCCTCTTCCAAGCCTCTCGGAGCTCGTGGGGCCGAACGGCGAGCGTCAAAGCACTCGGTTTTGCTCCAGTAATAGGCCTTTATTGACTAAATTGTAACATGACGACCTATGTGACTTTGGCAGGACTTTATAGCGCTTACTTTTGAGCTAGTGGGCTAAGATTTGAAACAAACGATCGGTGGGAATCCAGCTTTCAGGGGAGGCCTCCCCCGAGTCTCAGGACGGCTGTGGGGCCGAACGGCGAGCGTCAAAGCACTCGGTTTCGCTCCAGTAGTAGGCCTTTATTGACTAAATTGTAACATGACAACCTATGTGACTTTGGCAGGACTTTTTAGCGCTTACCTTTGAGCCAGTGGGCTAAGATTTGAAACAAACGATCGGTGGGAATGCAGCTTTCAGGGGAGGCCTCCCCCGAGTCTCTGGACGGCTGTGGGGCCGAGCGGCGAGCGTTAAAGCACTCAGTTTCGCTCGAGTACCATGACGACCGATTTGACTTCGGCACGACTTTAGGTCGCTTAGTTTCAGCCTAGCGGGCTAGGAATTCACACAGACAAGCCTTGGGAATCCAGCTTTCAAGGGAGGCCTCTTCCAAGCCTCTCGGAGCTCGTGGGGCCGAACGGCGAGCGTCAAAGCACTCGGTTTTGCTCCAGTAATAGGCCTTTATTGACTAAATTGTAACATGACGACCTATGTGACTTTGGCAGGACTTTATAGCGCTTACTTTTGAGCTAGTGGGCTAAGATTTGAAACAAACGATCGGTGGGAATCCAGCTTTCAGGGGAGGCCTCCCCCGAGTCTCTGGACGGCTGTGGGGCCGAACGGCGAGCGTCAAAGCACTCTGTTTCGCTCCAGTAGTAGGCCTTTATTGACTAAATTGTAACATGACGACCTATGTGATTTTGGCAGAACGTTTTAGCGCTTACTTTTGAGCTCGTGGGCTAAGTTTTGAAACAAACGATCGGTGGGAATCCAGCTTTCAGGGGAGGCCTCTTCCAAGCCTCTCGGAGGTCGTGGGGCCGAACGGCGACCGTCAAAGCACTCGGTTTCGCTCGATTACCATGACGACCGATTTGACTTCGGCACGACTTTAGGTCGCTTAATTTCAGCCTAGCGGGCTAGGAATTCACACAGACAAGCCTTGGGAATCCAGCTTTCAAGGCAGGCCTCTTCCAAGCCTCTCGGAGCTCGTGGGGCCGAACGGCGAGCGTCAAAGCACTCGGTTTCGCTCCATTAGTAGGCCTTTATTGACTAAATTGTAACATGACGACCTATGTGACTTTGGCAGGACTTTATAGCGCTTACTTTTGAGCTAGTGGGCTAAGATTTGAAACAAACGATCGGTCGGAATCCAGCTTTCAGGGGAGGCCTCCCCCGAGTCTCTGGACGGCTGTGGGGCCGAACGGCGAGCGTCAAAGCACTCGGTTTCGCTCCAGTGGTAGGCCTTTATTGACTAAATTGTAACATGACGACCTATGTGATTTTGGCAGAACGTTTTAGCGCTTACTTTTGAGCTAGTGGGCTAAGTTTTGAAACAAATGATCGGTGGGAATCCAGCTTTCAGGGGAGGCCTCCCCCGAGTCTCTGGACGGCTGTGGGGCCGAACGGCGAGCGTCAAAGCACTCGGTTTCGCTCCAGTAGTAGGCCTTTATTGACTAAATTGTAACATGACGACCTATGTGACTTTGGCAGGACTTTATAGCGCTTACTTTTGAGCTAGTGGGCTAAGATTTGAAACAAACGATCGGTGGGAATCCAGCTTTCAGGGGAGGCCTCCCCCGAGTCTCTGGACGGCTGTGGGGCCGAACGGCGAGCGTCAAAGCACTCGGTTTCTCTCCAGTAGTAGGCCTTTATTGAGTAAATTGTAACATGACGACCTATGTGATTTTGGCAGGACTTTTTAGCGCCTACTTTTCAGCTACTGGGCTAAGATTTGAAACAAACGATCGGTGGGAATCCAGCTTTCAGGGGAGGCCTTTTCCAAGCCTCTCGGAGGTCATGGGGCCGAACGGCGACCGTCAAAGCACTCGGTTTCGCTCCAGTCGTAGGCCTTTATTGACTAAATTGTAACATGACAACCTATGTGACTTTGGCAGGACTTTTTAGCGCTTACCTTTGAGCCAGTGGGCTAAGATTTGAAACAAACGATCGGTGGGAATGCAGCTTTCAGGGGAGGCCTCCCCCGAGTCTCTGGACGGCTGTGGGGCCAAGCGGCGAGCGTTAAAGCACTCAGTTTCGCTCGAGTACCATGACGACCGATTTGACTTCGGCACGACTTTAGGTCGCTTAGTTTCAGCCTAGCGGGCTAGGAATTCACACAGACAAGCCTTGGGAATCCAGCTTTCAAGGGAGGCCTCTTCCAAGCCTCTCGGAGCTCGTGGGGCCGAACTGCGAGCGTCAAAGCACTCGGTTTTGCTCCAGTAATAGGCCTTTATTGACTAAATTGTAACATGACGACCTATGTGACTTTGGCAGGACTTTATAGCGCTTACTTTTGAGCTAGTGGGCTAAGATTTGAAACAAACGATCGGGGGGAATCCAGCTTTCAGGGGAGGCCTCCCCCGAGTCTCTGGACGGCTGTGGGGCCGAACGGCGAGCGTCAAAGCACTCGGTTTCGCTCCAGTAGTAGGCCTTTATTGACTAAATTGTAACATGACGACCTATGTGATTTTGGCAGAACGTTTTAGCGCTTACTTTTGAGCTCGTGGGCTAAGTTTTGAAACAAACGATCGGTGGGAATCCAGCTTTCAGGGGAGGCCTCCCCCGAGTCTCTGGACGGCTGTGGGGCCGAACGGCGAGCGTCAAAGCACTCGGTTTCGCTCTAGTAGTAGGCCTTTATTTACTAAATTGTAACATGACGACCTATGTGACTTTGGCAGGACTTTTTAGCGCTTACGTTTGAGCTAGTGGGCTAAGATTTGAAACACATTATTGGTGGGAATCCAGCTTTCAGGGGAGTCCTCCCCCGAGTCTCTGGACGGCTGTGGGGCCGAGCGGCGAGCGTTAAAGCACTCAGTTTCGCTTGAGTACCATGACGACCGATTTGACTTCGGCACGACTTTAGGTCGCTTAATTTCAGCCTAGCGGGCTAGGAATTCACACAGACAATCCTTGGGAATCCAGCTTTCAGGGGAGGCCTCTTCCAAGCCTCTCACAGGTCGTGGGGCCGAACGGCGAGCGTCAAAGCACTCTGTTTCGCTCCAGTAGTAGGCCTTTATTGACTAAATTGTAACATGACGACCTATGTGACTTTGTAAAGACATTTTAGTGCCTACTGTTGAGCTAGTGGGCTAGGATTTGAAACAAACGATCAGTGGGAATCCAGCTTTCAGGGGAGGCCTCCCCCGAGTCTCTGGACGGCTGTGGGGCCGAGCGGCGAGCGTTAAAGCACTCAGTTTCGGTCCAGTAGGAGGCCTTTATTGACTAAATTGTAACATGACGACCTATGTGATTTTGGCAGGACTTTTTAGCGCCTACTTTTCAGCTACTGGGTTAAGATTTGAAACAAACGATCGGTGGCAATCCAGCTTTCAGGAGAGGCCTTTTCCAAGCCTCTCGGAGGTCGTGGGACCGAACGGCGAGCGTCAAAGCACTCGGTTTCGGTCCAGTAGTAGTCCTTTATTGACTAAATTGCATCTTTTGTGTCGTTTACTGCAGGAATCCTGCTGCGCTTTATACATTACTAGAGCATAGTCGTGTGCAGCAATCCCGAGTTTTAATAATGAAGCTGCAGTTGAAAGTAACATTCCAATTGTATGATGCGTTCAAGTACCTCATTTGTGTTCAAGCTGAGCCTGGAGCAGGAGAAAAGACATATTCCAGTTGTTTACAACTTAAATCTATAGCGGTTTAACTTTTTAAGGCAGTGATTCTCAAATTTTTTTCACAAAGTTGTACCTCAAAAAACAAACAAACACTTAACTCTCCAAGTTCCACCATAATCACCAACATTAAGACACGGAGGCATCCAAACTTTTTTTTTTTTTTTTTCATTAGCCACAGTAACATGCAGAGTTTGAACATTAACACTGTGCTTTAAAATAGAGGGAAAAAATGACTTTAGTAATTTCATTAAAATGTATTGCACGTACAAGTTAAATAATAATTTCACCTAAATTAATGTTTAAAGGCAAATATTTCTGAATGGTTAAAGGCAAAAATATTGTACCTAAAAGGGAAATACAACCGAACTGTACTTATGTACTGTACTGGATGAAGAAAAAGAAAAGTTGAAGCCCATGTAACATTTATGCACAATGTGAACAATGAATTCAGTGATCTGTTTGGGTACCACTAGAGGGAGCCAGCATACCACAAGTGGTACTCATACCACACTTTGAGAGTCAGTGTTTCAAGGCAGAGTTGTGTGCAGAAATGCTGCACTCAAATGTTTTTTTAAGGGTATAAATATGATGCGTTCAAGAACACAATTAGTTGTCTTGCATCTGAACTAAGAAATGATTTCTTTGACTCCAATCAAGTATTAACTAATATTTTGCAATTTTTTTTTTGCACAATGTGCAATTAAAAGACATAACTCCCACATGCAGTGTATTCATTTGCATGTATTTACATGATACATTGTGACTCTGAACCTACATAAAAGTATGACTGCCTCATGTTATTACAAATACAAAAAAAATTGATAGCTACTTTTGAATTCAGAAGTGACATAAAAGTTTGTTTTTCAACTTTCGGCCTTTGACTAAATTGTAACATGACGACCTATGTGATTTTGGCAGGACTTTTTAGTGCTTACTTTTGAGCTAGTGGGCTAAGATTTGAAACAAACGATCGGTGGGAATCCAGGTTTCAGGGGAGCCCTCCCCCGAGTCTCTGGACGGCTGTGGGGCCGAACGGCGAGCGTCAAAGCACTCGGTTTCTCTCCAGTACTAGGCCTTTATTGAGTAAATTGTAACATGACGACCTATGTGATTTTGGCAGGACTTTTTAGCGCCTACTTTTCAGCTACTGGGCTAAGATTTGAAACAAACGATCGGTGGGAATCCAGCTTTCAGGGGAGGCCTCCCCCGAGTCTCTGGACGGCTGTGGGGCCGAGCGGCGAGCGTCAAAGCATTCGGTTTCGCTCCAGTAGTAGGCCTTTATTGACTAAATTGTAACATGAGGACCTCTGGGAATTTGGCGCGACTTTTAGGGTTCTTAATTTCGAACTCGTGGGGAGTGCATGTGATGACCTGCAAAGTGCACTTTAATCATCTTATAAAACCATTAAAGTAAGACAAGAACACACGGGATGTATCTTATCTTTTCATATTTCAGTCTGGTTGGCCTTCTATCAAAAATAATTGATAATAGAACATACTAAAATACTCAAATTTCTTGGTGTTTTAATCTCACAGCAAAAATACAATTTACTGGATTTAGTTTGTCGTTTTAATAGGTTAATATTATCTCATGTCCTCGACGGAGGAGCAGATGTTAGGTCACGTTTCTTTAAAGCTGACCTGATCGTTTTTTGAAAGACGCTATTGTTAAAAAAAAATGGACATTTAAGAGTTTACTTCTGAGTTCAGTTGAACTCTGTTGTTAACCAAAACAGGAGCACTTCCCGTCTACCACGTCAAGAGCCTCTCAGATGAATTAAGTCCACCAGTTGGGCAAATTAATGCCTCCCTCAAATTGACTCACATGACGGTGATTCAGCCTCCAGGAGAACTCTGTTGCGAACCGAAACAGCAGCATCTACCTTGCCGTGTAAACAGTCTCTTGGATTCATGAAATTGTTGACTTGGCTCACGCTTCCCTCCAATAGACACCCCACGACCACCTTAACACTATTTTTCAGATCGCAGATGTCGCAAACCAAAGCAGCAGCACCTATGGAAGAGTTTCTCAGATTAATTAATAGTGCAGTCTATCATCATCAGTCTTATTTTGCTTCAAACTCCACTTTTACTTGCCACACAAGGCAATACTCTTCCTCCCTCTCCCATCTGCAGTTGAGTAAATGATGACGTTTTAGCCCCTCCCCCTTACAAAAAAAAAAAAGGTGCACGTGAACTTTGTTGGAGTGCAAAAGTCAAGAGGAAATCTTCTCTGGTTTTGGGGGGGGGGGGGGGGGTCCTTGCAGGAAACAACTTCCCTCCTCCTCCTTGCACACTCCTCCACATCTGCCCCCTCCTTCCTCACTCTCGTCTTCCTCCTCTTCCTCGCGCGAGCAACTTGCAGAGTGCCGCTCAGCCTCGACCGCGCGGCTGCCGCTTGACGCTGGGGGTCCCTGCAGAGAAGCGCCCGCCCGCCTCCATGTGCGTGTCCGCTGCGTGCTGAGATCGCGGCGAGCTGCATTGTGCGGCTTGGTGGTGGAGCTCCGGAGACGGAGGAGTCGAAAGTGCGATTTTGAAGTGTTTGACGGCGCCGAGGGTTTCGTGTGGCGTTCAGGTACCCAATTAGTTGTTGTTTTGTGTTTGTTCGTTTGTTTGTTCGTTTGTTTTGTCATTTGTATAGATTCAACATTTTAAGCCAGAAATCATGAGTTTATAGTTGTTTGGTGGAATGATACGTTCAAGTAAGATTTGTAATATATGGAATTGATTTACATGGACCGTAATACTAGTTTTTCCCCATTTATCAAGTTTCTCAGCTTCTTAAAAGCTGCGTATGGAACTATTTCCGACAGAAATCATGCTGTATTTGCAGATTCTAAGGCATAAATCCTGACACTATAGTTGTATCTTGGAATGATATGTTTATGTAACCAATTAGATTCAAGATGCACCTGAATGAGGTGAAAAATAACTTTTCTTCGGGAAGATTTGTGGAATCTCACTGCATTATTTAGATGCATTAAAAGACGAGTTTTTCCCATTGATCAAGTTTCCCCATAAGAATTCAGCTTCTTAAAACTGTATATATAACAATTTTCTACAGAAAACATGCTCTATTTTCATATTTTAAGGCAGAAATTCCATGTATATTACTTTATACTGAAAAAAATTGCATCTTTTGTGTCGTTTACTGCAGGAATCCTGCTGCGCTTTATACATTACTAGAGCATAGTTGAGTGCAGTAATCCCGAGTTTTAATAATGAAGCTACAGTTGAAAGTAACATTGCAATTGTATGATGCGTTCAAGTACCTCATTTGTGTTCAAGCTGAGCCTGGAGCAGGAGAAAAGACATATTCCAGTTGTTTACAACTTAAATCTTGTTGCGGTTTAACTTTTTAAGGCAGTGAGTCTCAAATTTTTTCACAAAGTTGTACCTCAAAAAACAAACCAACACTTAACTCTCCAAGTTCCACCATAATCACCAACATTAAAACACGGAGGCATCCAAACATTAGATTTTTTTTTTCCATTAGCCACAGTAACATGCAGAGTTTGAACATTAACACTGTGCTTTAAAATAGAGGGGAAAAATGACTTAAGTAATTTCATTAAAATGTATTGCACGTACAAGTTAAATAAAAGTTTCACCTAAATTAATGTTTAAAAGCAAATATTTCTGAATGGTTAAAGGCAAAAATATTGTACCTAAAAGGGAAATACAACCGAACTGTACTTATGTACTGTACTGGATGAAGAAAAAGAAAAGTTGAAGCCCATGTAACATTTATGCACAATGTGAACAATGAATTCAGTGATCTGTTTGGGTACCACTAGAGGGAGCCAGCATACCACAAGTGGTACTCATACCACACTTTGAGAGTCAGTGTTTCAAGGCAGAGTTGTCTGCAGAAATGCTGCACTCACATTTTTTTTTTGGGGTATAAATATGATGCGTTCAAGAACACAATTAGTTGTCTTGCATCTGAACTAAGAAATGATTTCTTTGACTCCAATCAAGTATGAACTAATATTTTGCAATTGTTTTTTTGCACAATGTGCAATTAAAAGACATAAATCCCACATGCAGTGTATTCATTTGCATGTATTTACATGATACATTGTGACTCTGAACCTACATAAATGTATGATTGCCTCATGTTATTACATATACACAAAAAATTGATAGCTACTTTTGAATTCAGAAGTGACATAAAAGTTTGTTTTTCAACTTTTGGCCTTTATTGACTAAATTGTAACATGACGACGTATGTGATTATGGCAGGACTTTTTAGTGCTTACTTTTGAGCTAGTGGGCTAAGATTTGAAACAAACGATCGGTGGGAATCCAGGTTTCAGGGGAGGCCTCCCCCGAGTCTCTGGACGGCTGTGGGGCCGAGCGGCGAGCGTTAAAGCACTCAGTTTCGGTCTAGTAGGAGGCCTTTATTGACTAAATTGTAACATGACGACCTATGTGATTTTGGCAGGACTTTTTAGCGCCTACTTTTCAGCTACTGGGCTAAGATTTGAAACAAACGATCGGTGGGAATCCAGCTTTCAGGGGAGGCCTCTTCCAAGCTTTGCAGAGGTCGTGGGCCCGAACGGCGAGCGTCAAAGCACTCAGTTTCGCTCCAGTAGTAGGCCTTTATTGACTAAATTGTAACATGACAACCTATGTGACTTTGGCAGGACCTTTTAGCGCCTACCTTTGAGCTAGTGCGCTAAGATTTGAAACAAACGATCGCTGGGAATCCATCTTTCACGGGAGGCCTCCCCCGAGTCTCTGGACAGCTGTGGGGCCGAACGGCGAGCGTCAAAGCACTCGGTTTCTCTCCAGTATTAGGTCTTTATTGACTAAATTGTAACATGACGACCTATGTGACTTTGGCAGGACTTTTTAGCGCCTACTTTTTAGTAAGTGGGCTAAGATTTAAAACAAACGATCAGTGGGAATCCAGCTTTCAGGGGAGGCCTCTTCCAAGTGTCTCTGAGGTCGTGGGGCCGAACGGCGAGCGTCAAAGCACTCTGTTTCGCTCCAGTCGTAGGCCTTTATTGACTAAATTGTAACATGACGACCTATGTGATTTTGGCAGAACGTTTTAGCGCTTACTTTTGAGCTCGTGGGCTAAGTTTTGAAACAAACGATCGGTGGGAATCCAGCTTTCAGGGGAGGCCTCCCCCGAGTCTCTGGACGGCTGTGGGGCCGAACGGCGAGCGTCAAAGCACTCGGTTTCGCTCCAGTAGTAGGCCTTTATTGACTAAATTGTAACATGACGACCTATGTGACTTTGGCAGGACTTTTTAGCGCTTACGTTTGAGCTAGTGGGCTAAGATTTGAAACAAACGATCGGTGGGAATCCAGCTTTCAGGGGAGGCCTCCCCCGAGTCTCTGGACGGCTGTGGGGCCGAGCGGCAAGCGTAAAAGCACTCAGTTTCGGTCCAGTAGGACTTCTTTATTGACTAAATTGTAACGTGACGACCTATGTGATTTTGGCAGGACTTTTTAGCGCCTACTTTTCAGCTACTGGGCTAAGATTTGAAACAAACGATCGGTGGGAATCCAGCTTTCAGGGGAGGCCTCCCCCGAGTCTCAGGACGGCTGTGGGGCCGAACGGCGAGCGTCAAAGCACTCGGTTTCTCTCCAGTAGTAGGCCTTTATTGACTAAATTGTAACATGACGACCTATGTGATTTTGGCAGGACTTTTTAGCGCCTACTTTTCAGCTAATGGGCTAAGATTGGAAACAAACGATCGGTGGGAATCCAGCTTTCAGGTGAGGCCTCTTCCAAGCCTCTCGGAGGTCGTGGGGCCGAACGGCGACCGTCAAAGCACTCGGTTTCGCTCGATTACCATGACGACCGATTTGACTTCGGCACGACTTTAGGTCGCTTAATTTCAGCCTAGCGGGCTAGGAATTCACACAGACAAGCCTTGGAAATCCAGCTTTCAAGGGAGGCCTCTTCCAAGCCTCTCGGAGCTCGTGGGGCCGAACGGCGAGCGTCAAAGCACTCGGTTTCGCTCCATTAGTAGGCCTTTATTGACTAAATTGTAACATGACGACCTATGTGACTTTGGCAGGACTTTATAGCGCTTACTTTTGAGCTAGTGGGCTAAGATTTGAAACAAACGATCGGTGGGAATCCAGCTTTCAGGGGAGGCCTCCCCCGAGTCTCTGGACGGCTGTGGGGCCGAACGGCGAGCGTCAAAGCACTCGGTTTCGCTCCAGTAGTAGGCCTTTATTGACTAAATTGTAACATGACGACCTATGTGACTTTGGCAGGACGTTTTAGCGCTTACGTTTGAGGTAGTGGGCTAAGATTTGAAACAAACGATCGGTGGGAATCCAGCTTTCAGGGGAGGCCTCCCCCGAGTCTCTGGACGGCTGTGAGGCCGAACGGCGAGCATCAAAGCACTCGGTTTCTCTCCAGTAGTAGGCCTTTATTGAGTAAATTGTAACATGACGACCTATGTGATTTTGGCAGGACTTTTTAGCGCCTACTTTTCAGCTACTGGGCTAAGATTTGAAACAAACGATCGGTGGGAATCCAGCTTTCAGGGGAGGCCTTTTCCAAGCCTCTCGGAGGTCATGGGGCCGAACGGCGACCGTCAAAGCACTCGGTTTCGCTCCAGTCGTAGGCCTTTATTGACTAAATTGTAACATGACAACCTATGTGACTTTGGCAGGACTTTTTAGCGCTTACTTTTGAGCCAGTGGGCTAAGATTTGAAACAAACGATCGGGGGGAAAGCAGCTTTCAGGGGAGGCCTCCCCCGAGTCTCTGGATGGCTGTGGGGCCGAGCGGTGAGCGTTAAAGCACTCAGTTTCGCTCGAGTACCATGACGACCGATTTGACTTCGGAACGACTTTAGGTCGCTTAGTTTCAGCCTAGCGGGCTAGGAATTCACACAGACAAGCCTTGGGAATCCAGCTTTCAAGGGAGGCCTCTTCCAAGCCTCTCGGAGCTCGTAGGGCCGAACGGCGAGCGTCAAAGCACTCGGTTTTGCTCCAGTAATAGGCCTTTATTGACTAAATTGTAACATGACGACCTATGTGACTTTGGCAGGACTTTATAGCGCTTACTTTTGAGCTCGTGGACTAAGTTTTGAAACAAACGATCGGTGGGAATCCAGCTTTCAGGGGAGGCCTCCCCCGAGTCTCTGGACGGCTGTGGGGCCGAACGGCGAGCGTCAAAGCACTCGGTTTCGCTCCAGTAGTAGGCCTTTATTGACTAAATTGTAACGTGACGACCTATGTGATTTTGGCAGGACTTTTTAGCGCTTACGTTTGAGCTAGTGGGCTAAGATTTGAAACAAACGATCGGTGGGAATCCAGCTTTCAGGGGAGGCCTCCCCAGAGTCTCTGGACGGCTGTGGGGCCGAGCGGCAAGCGTAAAAGCACTCAGTTTCGGTCCAGTAGGACTTCTTTATTGACTAAATTGTAACGTGACGACCTATGTGATTTTGGCAGGACTTTTTAGCGCCTACTTTTCAGCTACTGGGCTAAGATTTGAAACAAACGATCGGTGGGAATCCAGCTTTCAGGGGAGGCCTCCCCCGAGTCTCAGGACGGCTGTGGGGCCGAACGGCGAGCGTCAAAGCACTCGGTTTCTCTCCAGTAGTAGGCCTTTATTGACTAAATTGTAACATGACGACCTATGTGATTTTGGCAGGACTTTTTAGCGCCTACTTTTCAGCTAATGGGCTAAGATTGGAAACAAACGATCGGTGGGAATCCAGCTTTCAGGTGAGGCCTCTTCCAAGCCTCTCGGAGGTCGTGGGGCCGAACGGCGACCGTCAAAGCACTCGGTTTCGCTCGATTACCATGACGACCGATTTGACTTCGGCACGACTTTAGGTCGCTTAATTTCAGCCTAGCGGGCTAGGAATTCACACAGACAAGCCTTGGAAATCCAGCTTTCAAGGGAGGCCTCTTCCAAGCCTCTCGGAGCTCGTGGGGCCGAACGGCGAGCGTCAAAGCACTCGGTTTCGCTCCATTAGTAGGCCTTTATTGACTAAATTGTAACATGACGACCTATGTGACTTTGGCAGGACTTTATAGCGCTTACTTTTGAGCTAGTGGGCTAAGATTTGAAACAAACGATCGGTGGGAATCCAGCTTTCAGGGGAGGCCTCCCCCGAGTCTCTGGACGGCTGTGGGGCCGAACGGCGAGCGTCAAAGCACTCGGTTTCGCTCCAGTAGTAGGCCTTTATTGACTAAATTGTAACATGACGACCTATGTGATTTTGGCAGAACGTTTTAGCGCTTACTTTTGAGCTAGTGGGCTAAGTTTTGAAACAAACGATCGGTGGGAATCCAGCTTTCAGGGGAGGCCTCCCCCGAGTCTCTGGACGGCTGTGGGGCCGAACGGCGAGCGTCAAAGCACTCTGTTTCGCTCCAGTAGTAGGCCTTTATTGACTAAATTGTAACATGACGACCTATGTGACTTTGGCAGGACGTTTTAGCGCTTACGTTTGAGGTAGTGGGCTAAGATTTGAAACAAACGATCGGTGGGAATCCAGCTTTCAGGGGAGGCCTCCCCCGAGTCTCTGGACGGCTGTGAGGCCGAACGGCGAGCATCAAAGCACTCGGTTTCTCTCCAGTAGTAGGCCTTTATTGAGTAAATTGTAACATGACGACCTATGTGATTTTGGCAGGACTTTTTAGCGCCTACTTTTCAGCTACTGGGCTAAGATTTGAAACAAACGATCGGTGGGAATCCAGCTTTCAGGGGAGGCCTTTTCCAAGCCTCTCGGAGGTCATGGGGCCGAACGGCGACCGTCAAAGCACTCGGTTTCGCTCCAGTCGTAGGCCTTTATTGACTAAATTGTAACATGACAACCTATGTGACTTTGGCAGGACTTTTTAGCGCTTACTTTTGAGCCAGTGGGCTAAGATTTGAAACAAACGATCGGGGGGAAAGCAGCTTTCAGGGGAGGCCTCCCCCGAGTCTCTGGATGGCTGTGGGGCCGAGCGGTGAGCGTTAAAGCACTCAGTTTCGCTCGAGTACCATGACGACCGATTTGACTTCGGAACGACTTTAGGTCGCTTAGTTTCAGCCTAGCGGGCTAGGAATTCACACAGACAAGCCTTGGGAATCCAGCTTTCAAGGGAGGCCTCTTCCAAGCCTCTCGGAGCTCGTAGGGCCGAACGGCGAGCGTCAAAGCACTCGGTTTTGCTCCAGTAATAGGCCTTTATTGACTAAATTGTAACATGACGACCTATGTGACTTTGGCAGGACTTTATAGCGCTTACTTTTGAGCTAGTGGGCTAAGATTTGAGACAAACGATCGGTGGGAATCCAGCTTTCAGGGGAGGCCTCCCCCGAGTCTCAGGACGGCTGTGGGGCCGAACGGCGAGCGTCAAAGCACTCGGTTTCGCTCCAGTAGTAGGCCTTTATTGACTAAATTGTAACATGACAACCTATGTGACTTTGGCAGGACTTTTTAGCGCTTACCTTTGAGCCAGTGGGCTAAGATTTGAAACAAACGATCGGTGGGAATGCAGCTTTCAGGGGAAGCCTCCCCCGAGTCTCTGGACGGCTATGGGGCCGAGCGGCGAGCGTTAAAGCACTCAGTTTCGCTCGAGTACCATGACGACCGATTTGACTTCGGCACGACTTTAGGTCGCTTAGCTTCAGCCTAGCGGGCTAGGAATTCACACAGACAAGCCTTGGGAATCCAGCTTTCAAGGGAGGCCTCTTCCAAGCCTCTCGGAGCTCGTGGGGCCGAACGGCGAGCGTCAAAGCACTCGGTTTTGCTCCAGTAATAGGCCTTTATTGACTAAATTGTAACATGACGACCTATGTGACTTTGGCAGGACTTTTTAGCGCTTACTTTTGAATTAGTGGGCTAAGATTTGAAATAAAAGATCGGTGGGAATCCAGCTTTCAGGGGAGGCCTCCCCCGAGTCTCTGGACGGCTGTGGGGCCGAACGGCGAGCGTCAAAGCACTCAGTTACTCTCCAGTAGTAGGCCTTTATTGACTAAATTGTAACGTGACGACCTATGTGACTTTGGCAGGACGTTTTATCGCCTACTTTTGAGCTAGTGGGCTAAGATTTGAAACAAACGATCGGTGGGAATCCAGCTTTCAGGGGAGGCCTCTTCCAAGCCTCTCGGAGGTCGTGCGCCCGAATGGCGAGCGTCAAAGCACTCGGTTTCGCTCCAGTAGTAGGCCTTTATTGACTAAATTGTAACATGACGACCTACGTGACTTTGGCAGGACTTTTTAGCGCTTACGTTTGAGCTAGTGGGCTAAGATTTGAAACAAACGATCGGTGGGAATCCAGCTTTCAGGGGAGGCCTCCCCCGAGTCTCTGGACGGCTGTGGGGCCGAGCGGCAAGCGTAAAAGCACTCAGTTTCGGTCCAGTAGGACTTCTTTATTGACTAAATTGTAACGTGACGACCTATGTGATTTTGGCAGGACTTTTTAGCGCCTACTTTTCAGCTACTGGGCTAAGATTTGAAACAAACGATCGGTGGGAATCCAGCTTTCAGGGGAGGCCTCCCCCGAGTCTCAGGACGGCTGTGGGGCCGAACGGCGAGCGTCAAAGCACTCGGTTTCTCTCCAGTAGTAGGCCTTTATTGACTAAATTGTAACATGACGACCTATGTGATTTTGGCAGGACTTTTTAGCGCCTACTTTTCAGCTAATGGGCTAAGATTGGAAACAAACGATCGGTGGGAATCCAGCTTTCAGGTGAGGCCTCTTCCAAGCCTCTCGGAGGTCGTGGGGCCGAACTGCGACCGTCAAAGCACTCGGTTTCGCTCGATTACCATGACGACCGATTTGACTTCGGCACGACTTTAGGTCGCTTAATTTCAGCCTAGCGGGCTAGGAATTCAAACAGACAAGCCTTGGGAATCCAGCTTTCAAGGGAGGCCTCTTCCAAGCCTCTCGGAGCTCGTGGGGCCGAACGGCGAGCGTCAAAGCACTCGGTTTTGCTCCATTAGTAGGCCTTTATTGACTAAATTGTAACATGACGACCTATGTGACTTTGGCAGGACTTTATAGCGCTTACTTTTGAGCTAGTGGGCTAAGATTTAAAACAAACGATCGGTGGGAATCCAGCTTTCAGGGGAGGCCTCCCCCGAGTCTCTGGACGGCTGTGGGGCCGAACGGCGAGCGTCAAAGCACTCGGTTTCGCTCCAGTAGTAGGCCTTTATTGACTAAATTGTAACATGACGACCTATGTGACTTTGGCAGTACTTTTTAGCGCTTACGTTTGAGGTGGTGGGCTAAGATTTGAAACAAACGATCGGTGGGAATCCAGCTTTCAGGGGAGGCCTCCCCCGAGTCTCTGGACGGCTGTGAGGCCGAACGGCGAGCATCAAAGCACTCGGTTTCTCTCCAGTAGTAGGCCTTTATTGAGTAAATTGTAACATGACGACCTATGTGAATTTGGCAGGACTTTTTAGCGCTTGCTTTTGAGCCAGTGGGCTAAGATTTGAAACAAACGATCGGGGGGAAAGCAGCTTTCAGGGGAGGCCTCCCCCGAGTCTCTGGATGGCTGTGGGGCCGAGCGGCGAGCGTTAAAGCACTCAGTTTCGCTCGAGTACCATGACGACCGATTTGACTTCGGAACGACTTTAGGTCGCTTAGTTTCAGCCTAGCGGGCTAGCAATTCACACAGACAAGCCTTGGGAATCCAGCTTTCAAGGGAGGCCTCTTCCAAGCCTCTCGGAGCTCGTGGGGCCGAACGGCGAGCGTCAAAGCACTCGGCTTTGCTCCAGTAATAGGCCTTTATTGACTAAATTGTAACATGACAACCTATGTGACTTTGGCAGGACTTTTTAGCGCTTACTTTTGAGCCAGTGGGCTAAGATTTGAAACAAACGATCGGGGGGAAAGCAGCTTTCAGGGGAGGCCTCCCCCGAGTCTCTGGACGGCTGTGAGGCCGAACGGCGAGCATCAAAGCACTCGGTGTCGCTCCAGTCGTAGGCCTTTATTGACTAAATTGTAACATGACAACCTATGTGACTTTGGCAGGACTTTTTAGCGCTTACTTTTGAGCCAGTGGGCTAAGATCTGAAACAAACGATCGGGGGGAAAGCAGCGTTCAGGGGAGGCCTCCCCCGAGTCTCTGGACGGCTGTGGGGCCGAGCGGCGAGCGTTAAAGCACTCAGTTTCGCTCGAGTACCATGACGACCGATTTGACTTCGGAACGACTTTAGGTCGCTTAGTTTCAGCCTAGCGGGCTAGCAATTCACACAGACAAGCCTAGGGAATCCAGCTTTCAAGGGAGGCCTCTTCCAAGCCTCTCGGAGCTCGTGGGGCCGAACGGCGAGCGTCAAAGCACTCGGTTTTGCTCCAGTAATAGGCCTTTATTGACTAAATTGTAACATGACGACCTATGTGACTTTGGCAGGACTTTATAGCGCTTACTTTTGAGCTAGTGGGCTAAGATTTGAAACAAACGATCGGTGGGAATCCAGCTTTCAGGGGAGGCCTCCCCCGAGTCTCTGGACGGCTGTGGGGCCGAACGGCGAGCGTCAAAGCACTCGGTTTCGCTCCAGTAGTAGGCCTTTATTGACTAAATTGTAACATGACGACCTATGTGACTTTGGCAGGACTTTTTAGCGCTTACGTTTGAGGTGGTGGGCTAAGATTTGAAACAAACGATCGGTGGGAATCCAGCTTTCAGGGGAGGCCTCCCCCGAGTCTCTGGACGGCTGTGAGGCCGAACGGCGAGCATCAAAGCACTCGGTTTCTCTCCAGAAGTAGGCCTTTATTGAGTAAATTGTAACATGACGACCTATGTGAATTTGGCAGGACTTTTTAGCGCTTGCTTTTGAGCCAGTGGGCTAAGATTTGAAACAAACGATCGGGGGGAAAGCAGCTTTCAGGGGAGGCCTCCCCCGAGTCTCTGGATGGCTGTGGGGCCGAGCGGCGAGCGTTAAAGCACTCAGTTTCGCTCGAGTACCATGACGACCGATTTGACTTCGGAACGACTTTAGGTCGCTTAGTTTCAGCCTAGCGGGCTAGCAATTCACACAGACAAGCCTTGGGAATCCAGCTTTCAAGGGAGGCCTCTTCCAAGCCTCTCGGAGCTCGTGGGGCCGAACGGCGAGCGTCAAAGCACTCGGTTTTGCTCCAGTAATAGGCCTTTATTGACTAAATTGTAACATGACAACCTATGTGACTTTGGCAGGACTTTTTAGCGCTTACTTTTGAGCCAGTGGGCTAAGATTTGAAACAAACGATCGGGGGGAAAGCAGCTTTCAGGGGAGGCCTCCCCCGAGTCTCTGGACGGCTGTGAGGCCGAACGGCGAGCATCAAAGCACTCGGTTTCGCTCCAGTCGTAGGCCTTTATTGACGAAATTGTAACATGACAACCTATGTGACTTTGGCAGGACTTTTTAGCGCTTACTTTTGAGCCAGTGGGCTAAGATTTGAAACAAACTATCGGTGGGAATCCAGCTTTCAGGGGAGGCCTCCCCCGAGTCTCTGGACGGCTGTGGGGCCGAGCGGCGAGCGTTAAAGCACTCGGTTTCGCTCCAGTAGTAGGTCTTTCTTGACTAAATTGTAACATGACGACCTATGTGACTTTGGCAGGACTTTTTAGCGCTTACTTTTGAATTAGTGGGCTAAGATTTGAAATAAAAGATCGGTGGGAATCCAGCTTTCAGGGGAGGCCTCCCCTGAGTCTCTGGACGGCTGTGGGGCCGAGCTGCGAGCGTTAAAGCACTCAGTTTCGGTCCAGTAGGAGGCCTTTATTGACTAAATTGTAACATGACGACCTATGTGAATTTGGCAGGACTTTTTAGCGCCTACTTTTCAGCTACTGGGCTAAGATTTGAAACAAACGATCGGTGGGAATCCAGCTTTCAGGGGAGGCCTCTTCCAAGCTTTTCAGAGGTCGTGGGCCCGAACGGCGAGCGTTAAAGCACTCAGTTTCGCTCAAGTACCATGACGACCGATTTGACTTCGGCACGGCTTTAGGTCGCTTAATTTCAGCCTAGCGGGCTAGGAATTCACACAGACAATCCTTGGGAATCCAGCTTTCAGGGGAGGCCTCTTCCAAGCTTCTCAGAGGTCGTGGGCCCGAACGGCGAGCGTCAAAGCACTCGGTTTCGCTCCAGTAGTAGGCCTTTATTGACTAAATTGTAACATGACAACCTATTTGACTTTGGCAGGACCTTTTAGTGCCTACTTTTGAGCTAGTGCGCTAAGATTTGAAACAAACGATCGGTGGGAATCCAGCTTTCAGGGGAGGCCTCTTCCAAGCCTCTCGGAGGTCGTGGGTCCGAACGGCGAGCGTCAAAGCAATCGGTTTCGCTCCAGTAGTAGGCCTTTATTGACTAAATTGTAACATGACAACCTATGTGACTTTGGCAGGACTTTTTAGCGCTTACTTTTGAGCTAGTGGGCTAAGATTTTAAACAAACTATCGGTGGGAATCCAGCTTTCAGGGGAGGCCTCCCCCGAGTCTCTGGACGGCTGTGGGGCCGAGCGGCGAGCGTTAAAGCACTCGGTTTCGCTCCAGTAGTAGGCCTTTATTGACTAAATTGTAACATGACGACCTATGTGAATTTGGCAGGACTTTTTAGCGCCTACTTTTCAGCTACTGGGCTAAGATTTGAACCAAACGATCGGTGGGAATCCAGCTTTCAGGGGAGGCCTCTTCCAAGCTTCTCGGAGGTCGTGGGGCCGAACGGCAACCGTCAAAGCACTCGGTTTCGCTCGATTACCATGACGACCGATTTGACTTCGGCACGACTTTAAGTCGCTTAATTTCAGCCTAGCGGGCTAGGAATTCACACAGACAAGCTTTGGGAATCCAGCTTTCAAGGGAGGCCTCTTCCAAGCCTCTCGGAGCTCGTGGGGCCGAACGGCGAGCGTCAAAGCACTCGGTTTCGCTCCATTAGTAGGCCTTTATTGACTAAATTGTAACATGACGACCTATGTGACTTTGGCAGGACTTTATAGCGCTTACTTTTGAGCTAGTGGGCTAAGATTTGAAAAAAAACGTTCGGTGGGAATCCAGCTTTCAGGGGAAGCCTCCCCCGAGTCTCTGGACGGCTGTGGGGCCGAATGGCGAGCGTCAAAGCACTCGGTTTCGCTCCAGTAGTAGGCCTTTATTGACTAAATTGTAACATGACGACCTATGTGATTTTGGCAGAACGTTTTAGCGCTTACTTTTGAGCTAGTGGGCTAAGTTTTGAAACAAACGATCGGTGGGAATCCAGCTTTCAGGGGAGGCCTCCCCCGAGTCTCTGGACGGCTGTGGGGCCGAACGGCGAGCGTCAAAGCACTCGGTTTCTCTCCAGTTGTAGGCCTTTTTTTGAGTAAATTGTAACATGACGACCTATGTGATTTTGGCAGGACTTTTTAGCGCTTACTTTTCAGCTACTGGGCTAAGATTTGAAACAAACGATCGGTGGGAATCCAGCTTTCAGGGGAGGCCTCTTCCAAGCCTCTCGGAGGTCGTGGGTCCGAACGGCGAGCGTCAAAGCAATCGGTTTCCCTCCAGTAGTAGGCCTTTATTGACTAAATTGTAACATGACAACCTATGTGACTTTGGCAGGACTTTTTAGCGCTTACTTTTGAGCTAGTGGGCTAAGATTTGAAACAAACTATCGGTGGGAATCCAGCTTTCAGGGGAGGCCTCCCCCGAGTCTCTGGACGGCTGTGGGGCCGAGCGGCGAGCGTTAAAGCACTCGGTTTCGCTCCAGTAGTAGGTCTTTCTTGACTAAATTGTAACATGACGACCTATGTGACTTTGGCAGGACTTTTTAGCGCTTACTTTTGAATTAGTGGGCTAAGATTTGAAATAAAAGATCGGTGGGAATCCAGCTTTCAGGGGAGGCCTCCCCTGAGTCTCTGGACGGCTGTGGGGCCGAGCGGCGAGCGTTAAAGCACTCAGTTTCGGTCCAGTAGGAGGCCTTTATTGACTAAATTGTAACATGACGACCTATGTGAATTTGGCAGGACTTTTTAGCGCCTACTTTTCAGCTACTGGGCTAAGATTTGAAACAAACGATCGGTGGGAATCCAGCTTTCAGGGGAGGCCTCTTCCAAGCTTCTCAGAGGTCGTGGGCCCGAACGGCGAGCGTTAAAGCACTCAGTTTCGCTCAAGTACCATGACGACCGATTTGACTTCGGCACGGCTTTAGGTCGCTTAATTTCAGCCTAGCGGGCTAGGAATTCACACAGACAATCCTTGGGAATCCAGCTTTCAGGGGAGGCCTCTTCCAAGCTTCTCGGAGGTCGTGGGGCCGAACGGCGAGCGTCATAGCACTCGGTTTCTCTCCAGTAGTAGGCCTTTATTGACTAAATTGTAACATGACGACCTATGTGACTTTGTCAAGACTTTTTAGCGCCTACTTTTGAGCTACTGGGCTAAGATTTGAAACAAACTATCGGTGGGAATCCAGCTTTCAGGGGAGGCCTCTTCCAAGCTTCTCAGAGGTCGTGGGCCCGAACGGCGAGCGTCAAAGCACTCGGTGTCGCTCCAGTAGTAGGCCTTTATTGACTAAATTGTAACATGACAACCTATTTGACTTTGGCAGGACCTTTTAGTGCCTACCTTTGAGCTAGTGCGCTAAGATTTGAAACAAACGATCGGTGGGAATCCAGCTTTCAGGGGAGGCCTCTTCCAAGCCTCTCGGAGGTCGTGGGTCCGAACGGCGAGCGTCAAAGCAATCGGTTTCGCTCCAGTAGTAGGCCTTTATTGACTAAATTGTAACATGACAACCTATGTGACTTTGGCAGGACTTTTTAGCGCTTACTTTTGAGCTAGTGGGCTAAGATTTTAAACAAACTATCGGTGGGAATCCAGCTTTCAGGGGAGGCCCCCCCCGAGTCTCTGGACGGCTGTGGGGCCAAGCGGCGAGCGTCAAAGCACTCGGTTTCGCTCCAGTAGTAGGCCTTTATTGACTAAATTGTAACATGACGACCTATGTGATTTTGGCAGAAGGTTTTAGCGCTTACTTTTGAGCTAGTGGGCTAAGTTTTGAAACAAACGATCGGTGGGAATCCAGCTTTCAGGAGAGGCCTCCCCCGAGTCTCTGGACGGCTGTGGGGCCGAACGGCGAGCGTCAAAGCACTCGGTTTCTCTCCAGTTGTAGGCCTTTTTTTGAGTAAATTGTAACATGACGACCTATGTGATTTTGGCAGGACTTTTTAGCGCTTACTTTTCAGCTACTGGGCTAAGATTTGAAACAAACGATCGGTGGGAATCCAGCTTTCAGGGGAGGCCTCTTCCAAGCCTCTCGGAGGTCGTGGGTCCGAACGGCGAGCGTCAAAGCAATCGGTTTCCCTCCAGTAGTAGGCCTTTATTGACTAAATTGTAACATGACAACCTATGTGACTTTGGCAGGACTTTTTAGCGCTTACTTTTGAGCTAGTGGGCTAAGATTTGAAACAAACTATCGGTGGGAATCCAGCTTTCAGGGGAGGCCTCCCCCGAGTCTCTGGACGGCTGTGGGGCCGAGCGGCGAGCGTTAAAGCACTCGGTTTCGCTCCAGTAGTAGGTCTTTCTTGACTAAATTGTAACATGACGACCTATGTGACTTTGGCAGGACTTTTTAGCGCTTACTTTTGAATTAGTGGGCTAAGATTTGAAATAAAAGATCGGTGGGAATCCAGCTTTCAGGGGAGGCCTCCCCTGAGTCTCTGGACGGCTGTGGGGCCGAGCGGCGAGCGTTAAAGCACTCAGTTTCGGTCCAGTAGGAGGCCTTTATTGACTAAATTGTAACATGACGACCTATGTGAATTTGGCAGGACTTTTTAGCGCCTACTTTTCAGCTACTGGGCTAAGATTTGAAACAAACGATCGGTGGGAATCCAGCTTTCAGGGGAGGCCTCTTCCAAGCTTCTCAGAGGTCGTGGGCCCGAACGGCGAGCGTTAAAGCACTCAGTTTCGCTCAAGTACCATGACGACCGATTTGACTTCGGCACGGCTTTAGGTCGCTTAATTTCAGCCTAGCGGGCTAGGAATTCACACAGACAATCCTTGGGAATCCAGCTTTCAGGGTAGGCCTCTTCCAAGCTTCTCGGAGGTCGTGGGGCCGAACGGCGAGCGTCATAGCACTCGGTTTCTCTCCAGTAGTAGGCCTTTATTGACTAAATTGTAACATGACGACCTATGTGACTTTGTCAAGACTTTTTAGCGCCTACTTTTGAGCTACTGGGCTAAGATTTGAAACAAACTATCGGTGGGAATCCAGCTTTCAGGGGAGGCCTCTTCCAAGCTTCTCAGAGGTCGTGGGCCCGAACGGCGAGCGTCAAAGCACTCGGTTTCGCTCCAGTAGTAGGCCTTTATTGACTAAATTGTAACATGACAACCTATTTGACTTTGGCAGGACCTTTTAGTGCCTACTTTTGAGCTAGTGCGCTAAGATTTGAAACAAACGATCGGTGGGAATCCAGCTTTCAGGGGAGGCCTCTTCCAAGCCTCTCGGAGGTCGTGGGTCCGAACGGCGAGCGTCAAAGCAATCGGTTTCGCTCCAGTAGTAGGCCTTTATTGACTAAATTGTAACATGACAACCTATGTGACTTTGGCAGGACTTTTTAGCGCTTACTTTTGAGCTAGTGGGCTAAGATTTTAAACAAACTATCGGTGGGAATCCAGCTTTCAGGGGAGGCCTCCCCCGAGTCTCTGGACGGCTGTGGGGCCGAGCGGCGAGCGTTAAAGCACTCAGTTTCGGTCCAGTAGGAGGCCTTTATTGACTAAATTGTAACATGACGAACTATGTGAGTTTGGCAGGACTTTTTAGCGCCTACTTTTCAGCTACTGGGCTAAGATTTAAACAAACGATCGGTGGGAATCCAGCTTTCAGGGGAGGCCTCTTCCAAGCCTCTCAGAGGTCGTGGGGCCTAACGGCGAGCGTCAAAGCACTCGGTTTCGCTCCAGTAGTAGGGCTTTATTGACTAAATTGTAACATGACGACCTATGTGACTTTGAAAGGACTTTTTTGCGCCTACTTTTCAGCTACTGGGCTAAGATTTGAAACAAACGATCGGTGGGAATCCAGCTATCAGAGGAGGCCTCTTCCAAGCCTCTCAGAGGTCGTGGGGCCGAACGGCGAGCGTCAAAGCACTCGGTTTCTCTCCAGTCGTAGGCCTTTATTGACGAAATTTTAACATTACAACCTATGTGATTTTGGCAGGACTTTTTTGCACCTACTTTACAGCTACCGGGCTAAGATTTGAAACAAACGATCGGTGGGAATCCAGCTTTCAGGGGAGGCCTCCCCCGAGTCTCTGGACGGCTGTGGGGCCGAGCGGCGAGCGTTAAAGCACTCGGTTTCGCTCTAGTAGTAGGTCTTTCTTGACTAAATTGTAACATGACGACCTATGTGACTTTGGCAGGACTTTTTAGCGCTTACTTTTGAATTAGTGGGCTAAGATTTGAAATAAAAGATCGGTGGGAATCCAGCTTTCAGGGGAGGCCTCCCCTGAGTCTCTGGACGGCTGTGGGGCCGAGCGGCGAGCGTTAAAGCACTCAGTTTCGGTCCAGTAGGAGGCCTTTATTGACTAAATTGTAACATGACGACCTATGTGAATTTGGCAGGACTTTTTAGCGCCTACTTTTCAGCTACTGGGCTAAGATTTGAAACAAACGATCGGTGGGAATCCAGCTTTCAGGGGAGGCCTCTTCCAAGCTTCTCAGAGGTCGTGGGCCCGAACGGCGAGCGTTAAAGCACTCAGTTTCGCTCAAGTACCATGACGACCGATTTGACTTCGGCACGGCTTTAGGTCGCTTAATTTCAGCCTAGCGGGCTAGGAATTCACACAGACAATCCTTGGGAATCCAGCTTTCAGGGGAGGCCTCTTCCAAGCTTCTCGGAGGTCGTGGGGCCGAACGGCGAGCGTCATAGCACTCGGTTTCTCTCCAGTAGTAGGCCTTTATTGACTAAATTGTAACATGACGACCTATGTGACTTTGTCAAGAATTTTTAGCGCCTACTTTTGAGCTACTGGGCTAAGATTTGAAACAAACTATCGGTGGGAATCCAGCTTTCAGGGGAGGCCTCTTCCAAGCTTCTCAGAGGTCGTGGGCCCGAACGGCGAGCGTCAAAGCACTCGGTTTCGCTCCAGTAGTAGGCCTTTATTGACTAAATTGTAACATGACAACCTATTTGACTTTGGCAGGACGTTTTAGCGCCTACTTTTGAGCTAGTGCGCTAAGATTTGAAACAAACGATCGGTGGGAATCCAGCTTTCAGGAGAGGCCTCTTCCAAGCCTCTCGGAGGTCGTGGGTCCGAACGGCGAGCGTCAAAGCAATCGGTTTCGCTCCAGTAGTAGGCCTTTATTGACTAAATTGTAACATGACAACCTATGTGACTTTGGCAGGACTTTTTAGCGCTTACTTTTGAGCTAGTGGGCTAAGATTTTAAACAAACTATCGGTGGGAATCCAGCTTTCAGGGGAGGCCTCCCCCGAGTCTCTGGACGGCTGTGGGGCCGAGCGGCGAGCGTTAAAGCACTCAGTTTCGGTCCAGTAGGAGGCCTTTATTGACTAAATTGTAACATGACGAACTATGTGAGTTTGGCAGGACTTTTTAGCGCCTACTTTTCAGCTACTGGGCTAAGATTTGAAACAAACGATCGGTGGGAATCCAGCTTTCAGGGGAGGCCTCTTCCAAGCCTCTCAGAGGTCGTGGGGCCTAACGGCGAGCGTCAAAGCACTCGGTTTCGCTCCAGTAGTAGGCCTTTATTGACTAAATTGTAACATGACGACCTATGTGACTTTGAAAGGACTTTTTTGCGCCTACTTTTCAGCTACTGGGCTAAGATTTTAAAAAAAACGATCGGTGGGAATCCAGCTTTCAGGGGAGGCCTCCCCCGAGTCTCTGGACAGCTGTGGGGCCGAACAGCGAGCGTCAAAGCACTCGGTTTCTCTCCAGTAGTAGGCCTTTATTGACTAAATTGTAACATGACGACCTATGTGACTTTGGCAGGACATTTTACCGCCTAGTTTTGAGCTAGTGGGCTAAGATTTGAAACAAACAATCGGTGGCAATCCAGCTTTCAGGGCAGCACTCCCCCGAGTCTCTGGACGGCTGTGGGGCCGAGCGTCGAGCGTTAAAGCACTCAGTTTCACTCGAGTACCATGACGACCGATTTGACTTCGGCACGACTTTAGGTCGTTTATTTTCTGCCTCGCGGGCTAGGAATTTACACAGACAAGCCTTGGGAATCCAGCTTTCAAGGGAGGCCTCTTCCAAGCCTCTCGGAGCTCGTGAGGCCGAACGGCGAGCGTCAAAGCACTCGGTTTTGCTCCAGTAGTTGGCTTTTATTGACTAAATTGTAACATGACGACCTATGTGACTTTGGCAGGACCTTTTAGCGCTTACCTTTGAGCTAGTGGGCTAAGATTTGAAACAAACGATCTGTGGGAATCCAGCTTTCAGGGGAGGCCTCCCCCGAGTCTCTGGACGGCTGTGGGGGCGAACGGCGGGAGTCAAAGCACTCGGTTTCTCTCCAGTAGTTGGCCTTTATTGAGTAAATTGTAACATGACGACCTATGTGATTTTGGCAGGACTTTTTAGCGCCTACTTTTCAGCTACTGGGCTAAGATTTGAAACAAACGATCGGTGGGAATCCAGCTATCAGAGGAGGCCTCTTCCAAGCCTCTCAGAGGTCGTGGGGCCGAACGGCGAGCGTCAAAGCACTCGGTTTCTCTCCAGTCGTAGGCCTTTATTGACGAAATTTTAACATTACAACCTATGTGATTTTGGCAGGACTTTTTTGCACCTACTTTACAGCTACCGGGCTAAGATTTGAAACAAACGATCGGTGGGAATCCAGCTTTCAGGGGAGGCCTCCCCCGAGTCTCTGGACGGCTGTGGGGCCGAGCGGCGAGCGTTAAAGCACTCGGTTTCGCTCTAGTAGTAGGTCTTTCTTGACTAAATTGTAACATGACGACCTATGTGACTTTGGCAGGACTTTTTAGCGCTTACTTTTGAATTAGTGGGCTAAGATTTGAAATAAAAGATCGGTGGGAATCCAGCTTTCAGGGGAGGCCTCCCCTGAGTCTCTGGACGGCTGTGGGGCCGAGCGGCGAGCGTTAAAGCACTCAGTTTCGGTCCAGTAGGAGGCCTTTATTGACTAAATTGTAACATGACGACCTATGTGAATTTGGCAGGACTTTTTAGCGCCTACTTTTCAGCTACTGGGCTAAGATTTGAAACAAACGATCGGTGGGAATCCAGCTTTCAGGGGAGGCCTCTTCCAAGCTTCTCAGAGGTCGTGGGCCCGAACGGCGAGCGTTAAAGCACTCAGTTTCGCTCAAGTACCATGACGACCGATTTGACTTCGGCACGGCTTTAGGTCGCTTAATTTCAGCCTAGCGGGCTAGGAATTCACACAGACAATCCTTGGGAATCCAGCTTTCAGGGGAGGCCTCTTCCAAGCTTCTCGGAGGTCGTGGGGCCGAACGGCGAGCGTCATAGCACTCGGTTTCTCTCCAGTAGTAGGCCTTTATTGACTAAATTGTAACATGACGACCTATGTGACTTTGTCAAGACTTTTTAGCGCCTACTTTTGAGCTACTGGGCTAAGATTTGAAACAAACTATCGGTGGGAATCCAGCTTTCAGGGGAGGCCTCTTCCAAGCTTCTCAGAGGTCGTGGGCCCGAACGGCGAGCGTCAAAGCACTCGGTTTCGCTCCAGTAGTAGGCCTTTATTGACTAAATTGTAACATGACAACCTATTTGACTTTGGCAGGACGTTTTAGCGCCTACTTTTGAGCTAGTGCGCTAAGATTTGAAACAAACGATCGGTGGGAATCCAGCTTTCAGGGGAGGCCTCTTCCAAGCCTCTCGGAGGTCGTGGGTCCGAACGGCGAGCGTCAAAGCAATCGGTTTCGCTCCAGTAGTAGGCCTTTATTGACTAAATTGTAACATGACAACCTATGTGACTTTGGCAGGACTTTTTAGCGCTTACTTTTGAGCTAGTGGGCTAAGATTTTAAACAAACTATCGGTGGGAATCCAGCTTTCAGGGGAGGCCTCCCCCGAGTCTCTGGACGGCTGTGGGGCCGAGCGACGAGCGTTAAAGCACTCAGTTTCGGTCCAGTAGGAGGCCTTTATTGACTAAATTGTAACATGACGAACTATGTGAGTTTGGCAGGACTTTTTAGCGCCTACTTTTCAGCTACTGGGCTAAGATTTGAAACAAACGATCGGTGGGAATCCAGCTTTCAGGGGAGGCCTCTTCCAAGCCTCTCAGAGGTCGTGGGGCCTAACGGCGAGCGTCAAAGCACTCGGTTTCGCTCCAGTAGTAGGCCTTTATTGACTAAATTGTAACATGACGACCTATGTGACTTTGAAAGGACTTTTTTGCGCCTACTTTTCAGCTACTGGGCTAAGATTTTAAAAAAACGATCGGTGGGAATCCAGCTTTCAGGGGAGGCCTCCCCCGAGTCTCTGGACAGCTGTGGGGCCGAACAGCGAGCGTCAAAGCACTCGGTTTCTCTCCAGTAGTAGGCCTTTATTGACTAAATTGTAACATGACGACCTATGTGACTTTGGCAGGACATTTTACCGCCTAGTTTTGAGCTAGTGGGCTAAGATTTGAAACAAACAATCGGTGGCAATCCAGCTTTCAGGGCAGCACTCCCCCGAGTCTCTGGACGGCTGTGGGGCCGAGCGTCGAGCGTTAAAGCACTCAGTTTCACTCGAGTACCATGACGACCGATTTGACTTCGGCACGACTTTAGGTCGTTTATTTTCTGCCTCGCGGGCTAGGAATTTACACAGACAAGCCTTGGGAATCCAGCTTTCAAGGGAGGCCTCTTCCAAGCCTCTCGGAGCTCGTGAGGCCGAACGGCGAGCGTCAAAGCACTCGGTTTTGCTCCAGTAGTTGGCTTTTATTGACTAAATTGTAACATGACGACCTATGTGACTTTGGCAGGACTTTTTAGCGCTTACCTTTGAGCTAGTGGGCTAAGATTTGAAACAAACGATCTGTGGGAATCCAGCTTTCAGGGGAGGCCTCCCCCGAGTCTCTGGACGGCTGTGGGGGCGAACGGCGGGAGTCAAAGCACTCGGTTTCTCTCCAGTAGTTGGCCTTTATTGAGTAAATTGTAACATGACGACCTATGTGATTTTGGCAGGACTTTTTAGCGCCTACTTTTCAGCTACTGGGCTAAGATTTGAAACAAACGATCGGTGGGAATCCAGCTATCAGAGGAGGCCTCTTCCAAGCCTCTCAGAGGTCGTGGGGCCGAACGGCGAGCGTCAAAGCACTCGGTTTCTCTCCAGTCGTAGGCCTTTATTGACGAAATTTTAACATTACAACCTATGTGATTTTGGCAGGACTTTTTTGCACCTACTTTACAGCTACCGGGCTAAGATTTGAAACAAACGATCGGTGGGAATCCAGCTTTCAGGGGAGGCCTCCCCCGAGTCTCTGGACGGCTGTGGGGCCGAGCGGCGAGCGTTAAAGCACTCAGTTTCGGTCCAGTAGGAGGCCTTTATTGACTAAATTGTAACATGACGAACTATGTGATTTTGGCAGAACGTTTTAGCGCCTACTTTTCAGCTACTGGGCTAAGATTTGAAACAAACGATCGGTGGAAATCCAGCTTTCAGGGGAGGCCTCTTCCAAGCCTCTCGGAGGTCGTGGGCCCGAACGGCGAGCGTCAAAGCACTCGGTTTCGCTCCAGTAGTAGGCCTTTATTGACTAAATTGTAACATGACAACCTATGTGACTTTGGCAAGACTTTTTAGCGCTTACTTTTGACCTAGTGCGCTTAGACTTGAAACAAACGATCGGTGGGAATCCAGCTTTCAGGGGAGTCCTCCCCCGAGTCTCTGGACGGCTGTGGGGCCGAGCGGCGAGCGTTAAAGCACTCAGTTTCGCTCGAGTACCATGACGAACGATTTGACTTCGGCATGACTTTAGGTCGCTTAATTTTAGCCTAGCGGGCTAGGAATTCACACAGACAATCCTTGGGAATCCAGCTTTCAGGGGAGGCCACTTCCAAGCCTCTCAGAGGTCGTGGGGCCTAACGGCGAGTGTCAAAGCACTCTGTTTCGGTCCAGTAGTAGGCCTTTATTGACTAAATTGTAACATGACGACCTATGTGAATTTGGCAGGACTTTTTAGCGCCTACTTTTCAGCTACTGGGCTAAGATTTGAAACAAACGATCGGTGGGAATCCAGCTTTCAGGGGAGGCCTCTTCCAAGCTTCTCAGAGGTCGTGGGCCCGAACGGGGAGCGTTAAAGCACTCAGTTTCGCTCAAGTACCATGACGACCGATTTGACTTCGGCACGGCTTTAGGTCGCTTAATTTCAGCCTAGCGGGCTAGGAATTCACACAGACAATCCTTGGGAATCCAGCTTTCAGGGGAGGCCTCTTCCAAGCTTCTCGGAGGTCGTGGGGCCGAACGGCGAGCGTCATAGCACTCGGTTTCTCTCCAGTAGTAGGCCTTTATTGACTAAATTGTAACATGACGACCTATGTGACTTTGTCAAGACTTTTTAGCGCCTACTTTTGAGCTACTGGGCTAAGATTTGAAACAAACTATCGGTGGGAATCCAGCTTTAAGGGGAGGCCTCTTCCAAGCTTCTCAGAGGTCGTGGGCCCGAACGGCGAGCGTCAAAGCAATCGGTTTCGCTCCAGTAGTAGGCCTTTATTGACTAAATTGTAACATGACAACCTATGTGACTTTGGCAGGACTTTTTAGCGCTTAATTTTGAGCTAGTGGGCTAAGATTTTAAACAAACTATCGGTGGGAATCCAGCTTTCAGGGGAGGCCTCCCCCGAGTCTCTGGACGGCTGTGGGGCCGAGCGGCGAGCGTTAAAGCACTCGGTTTCGCTCCAGTAGTAGGCCTTTATTGACTAAATTGTAACATGACGACCTATGTGAATTTGGCAGGACTTTTTAGCGCCTACTTTTCAGCTACTGGGCTAAGATTTGAAACAAACGATCGGTGGGAATCCAGCTTTCAGGGGAGGCCTCTTCCAAGCTTCTCAGAGGTTGTGGGCCCGAACGGCGAGCGTTAAAGCACTCAGTTTCGCTCAAGTACCATGACGACCGATTTGACTTCGGCACGGCTTTAGGTCGCTTAATTTCAGCCTAGCGGGCTAGGAATTCACACAGACAAGCCTTGGGAATCCAGCTTTCAAGGGAGGCCTCTTCCAAGCCTCTCGGAGCTCGTGGGGCCGAACGGCGAGCGTCAAAGCACTCGGTTTCGCTCCAGTAGTAGGCCTTTATTGACTAAATTGTAACATGACGACCTATGTGATTTTGGCAGGACTTTTTAGCGCCTACTTTTCAGCTACTGGGCTAAGATTTGAAACAAACGATCGGTGGGAATCCAGCTTTCAGGGGAGGCCTCTTCCAAGCCTCTCGGAGGTCGTGGGTCCGAACGGCGAGCGTCAAAGCAATCGGTTTCGCTCCAGTAGTAGGCCTTTATTGACTAAATTGTAACATGACAACCTATGTGACTTTGGCAGGACTTTTTAGCGCTTACTTTTGAGCTAGTGGGCTAAGATTTGAAGCAACCTATCGGTGGGAATCCAGCTTTCAGGGGAGGCCTCCCCCGAGTCTCTGGACGGCTGTGGGGCCGAGCGGCGAGCGTTAAAGCACTCGGTTTCGCTCCAGTAGTAGGTCTTTCTTGACTAAATTGTAACATGACGACCTATGTGACTTTGGCAGGACTTTTTAGCGCTTACTTTTGAATTAGTGGGCTAAGATTTGAAATAAAAGATCGGTGGGAATCCAGCTTTCAGGGGAGGCCTCCCCTGAGTCTCTGGACGGCTGTGGGGCCGAGCGGCGAGCGTTAAAGCACTCAGTTTCGGTCCAGTAGGAGGCCTTTATTGACTAAATTGTAACATGACGACCTATGTGAATTTGGCAGGACTTTTTAGCGCCTACTTTTCAGCTACTGGGCTAATATTTGAAACAAACGATCAGTGGGAATCCAGCTTTCAGGGGAGGCCTCTTCCAAGCTTCTCAGAGGTCGTGGGCCCGAACGGCGAGCGTTAAAGCACTCAGTTTCGCTCAAGTACCATGACGACCGATTTGACTTCGGCACGGCTTTAGGTCGCTTAATTTCAGCCTAGCGGGCTAGGAATTCACACAGACAATCCTTGGGAATCCAGCTTTCAGGGGAGGCCTCCCCCGAGTCTCTGGACAGCTGTGGGGCCGAACGGCGAGCGTCAAAGCACTCGGTTTCTCTCCAGTAGTAGGCCTTTATTGACTAAATTGTAACGTGACGACCTATGTGACTTTGGCAGGACTTTTTAGTGCCTACTTTTGAGTTACTGGGCTAAGATTTGAAACAAACGATTGGTGGGAATCCAGCTTTCAGGGGAGGCCTCTTCCAAGCCTCTCGGAGGTCGTGGGCCCGAATGGCGAGCGTCAAAGCACTCGGTTTCGCTCCAGTAGTAGGCCTTTATTGACTAAATTGTAACATGACAACCTATGTGACTTTGGCAGGACTTTTTAGCGCTTACTTTTGACCTAGTGCGCTAAGAGTTGAAACAAACGATCGGTGGGAATCCAGCTTTCAGGGGAGTCCTCCACCGAGTCTCTGGACGGCTGTGGGGCCGAGCGGCGAGCGTTAAAGCACTCAGTTTCGCTCGAGTACCATGACGAACGATTTGACTTCGGCATGACTTTAGGTCGCTTAATTTTAGCCTAGCGGGCTAGGAATTCACACAGACAATCCTTGGGAATCCAGCTTTCAGGGGAGGCCACTTCCAAGCCTCTCAGAGGTCGTGGGGCCTAACGGCGAGTGTCAAAGCACTCTGTTTCGGTCCAGTAGTAGGCCTTTATTGACTAAATTGTAACATGACGACCTATGTGACTTTGGCAGGACTTTTTAGCGCTTACTTTTGAGCTAGTGGGCTAAGATTTTAAACAAACGATCGGTGGGAATCCTGCTTTCAGGGGAGGCCTCCTCCGAGTCTCTGGACGGCTGTGGGGCCGAGCGGCGAGCGTTAAAGCACTCAGTTTCGGTCCAGTAGGAGGCCTTTATTGACTAAATTGTAACATGACGACCTATGTGATTTTGGCAGGACTTTTTAGCGCCTACTTTTCAGCTACTGGGCTAAGATTTGAAACAAACGATCGGTGGGAATCCAGCTTTCAGGGGAGGCCTCCCCCGAGTCTCTGGACAGCTGTGGGGCCGAACGGCGAGCGTCAAAGCACTCGGTTTCTCTCCAGTAGTAGGCCTTTATTGACTAAATTGTAACATGACGACCTATGTGACTTTGGCAGGACATTTTAGCGCCTAGTTTTGAGCTAGTGGGCTAAGATTTGAAACAAACGATCGGTGGCAATCCAGCTTTCAGGGGTGGCCTCCCCCGAGTCTCTGGACGGCTGTGGGGCCGAGCGTCGAGCGTTAAAGCACTCAGTTTCGCTCGAGTACCATGACGACCGATTTGACTTCGGCACGACTTTAGGTCGTTTATTTTCTGCCTCGCGGGATAGGAATTTACACAGACAAGCCTTGGGAAGCCAGCTTTCAAGGGAGGCCTCTTCCAAGCCTCTCGGAGCTCGTGAGGCCGAACGGCGAGCGTCAAAGCACTCGGTTTTGCTCCAGTAGTTGGCTTTTATTGACTAAATTGTAACATGACGACCTATGTGACTTTGGCAGGACTTTTTAGCGCTTACTTTTGAGCTAGTGGGCTAAGATTTGATACAAACGATCGGTGGGAATCCAGCTTTCAGGGGAGGCCTCCCCCTAGTCTCTGGATGGCTGTGGGGGCGAACGGCGAGAGTCAAAGCACTTCGTTTCTCTCCAGTAGTTGGCCTTTATTGAGTAAATTGTAACATGACGACCTATGTGATTTTGGCAGGACTTTTTAGCGCCTACTTTTCAGCTACTGGGCTAAGATTTGAAACAAACGATCGGTGGGAATCCAGCTATCAGAGGAGGCCTCTTCCATGCCTCTCAGAGGTCGTGGGGCCGAACGGCGAGCGTCAAAGCACTCGGTTTCTCTCCAGTCGTAGGCCTTCATAGACGAAATTGTAACATGACAACCTATGTGATTTTGGCAGGACTTTTTTGCGCCTACTTTTCAGCTACTGGGCTAAGATTTGAAACAAACGATTTGTGGGAATCCAGCTTTCAGGGGAGGCCTCCCCCGAGTCTCTGGACGGCTGTGGGGCCGAGCGGCGAGCGTTAAAGCACTCAGTTTCGGTCCAGTAGGAGGCCTTTATTGACTAAATTGTAACATGACGAACTATGTGATTTTGGCAGGACTTTTTAGCGCCTACTTTTCAGCTACTGGGCTAAGATTTGAAACAAACGATCGGTGGGAATCCAGCTTTCAGGGGAGGCCTCTTCCAAGCCTCTCGGAGGTCGTGGGCCCGAACGGCGAGCGTCAAAGCACTCGGTTTCGCTCCAGTAGTAGGCCTTTATTGACTAAATTGTAACATGACAACCTATGTTACTTTGGCAGGACTTTTTTGCGCCTACTTTTCAGCTACTGGGCTAAGATTTGAAACAAACGATTGGTGGGAATCCAGCTTTCAGGGGAGGCCTCCCCCGAGTCTCTGGACGGCTGTGGGGCCGAGCGTCGAGCGTTAAAGCACTCAGTTTCGCTCGAGTACCATGACGACCGATTTGACTTCGGCACGACTTTAGGTCGTTTATTTTCTGCCTCGCGGGCTAGGAATTTACACAGACAAGCCTTGGGAAGCCAGCTTTCAAGGGAGGCCTCTTCCAAGCCTCTCGGAGCTCGTGAGGCTGAACGGCGAGCGTCAAAGCACTCGGTTTTGCTCCAGTAGTTGGCTTTTATTGACTAAATTGTAACATGACGACCTATGTGACTTTGGCAGGACTTTTTAGCGCTTACTTTTGAGCTAGTGGGCTAAGATTTGAAACAAACGATCGGTGGGAATCCAGCTTTCAGGGGAGGGCTCCCCCTAGTCTCTGGACGGCTGTGGGGGCGAACGGCGAAAGTCAAAGCTCTCGGTTTCTCTCCAGTAGTTGGCCTTTATTGAGTAAATTGTAACATGACGACCTATGTGATTTTGGCAGGACTTTTTAGCGCCTACTTTTCAGCTACTGGGCTAAGATTTGAAACAAACGATCGGTGGGAATCCAGCTATCAGAGGAGGCCTCTTCCAAGCCTCTCAGAGGTCGTGGGGCCGAACGGCGATCGTCAAAGCACTCGGTTTCGCTCCAGTAGTAGGCCTTTATTGACTAAATTGTAACATGACAACCTATGTTACTTTGGCAGGACTTTTTAGCGCTTACTTTTGACCTAGTGCGCTAACACTTGAAACAAACGATCGGTGGGAATCCAGCTTTCAGGGGAGTCCTCCCCCGAGTCTCTGGACGGCTGTGGGGCCGAGTGGCGAGCGTTAAAGCACTCAGTTTCGCTCGAGTACCATGACGAACGATTTGACTTCGGCATGACTTTAGGTCGCTTAATTTCAGCCCAGCGGGCTAGGAATTCACACAGACAATCCTTGGGAATCCAGCTTTCAGGGGAGGCCACTTCCAAGCCTCTCAGAGGTCGTGGGGCCTAATGGCGAGCGTCAAAGCACTCGGTTTCGCTCCAGTAGTAGGCCTTTATTGACTAAATTGTAACATGACGACCTATGTGACTTTGGCAGGACTTTTTAGCGCTTACTTTTGAGCTAGTGAGCTAAGATTTGAAACAAACGATCGGTGGCAATCCAGCTTTCAGGGGAGGCCTCCCCTGAGTCTCTGGACAGCTGTGGGGCCGAACGGCGAGCATCAAAGCACTCGGTTTCTCTCCAGTAGTAGGCCTTTATTGACTAAATTGTAACGTGACGACCTATGTGACTTTGGCAGGACTTTTTAGCGCCTACTTTTGAGCTAGTGGGCTAAGATTTGAAACAAACAATCGGTGGGAATCCAGCTTTCAGGGGAGGCCTCCCCCGAGTCTCTGGACGGCTGTGGGGCCGAGCGGCGATCATCAAAGCACTCAGTTTCGCTCGAGTGCCATGACGACCGATTTGACTTAGGCACGACTTTAGGTCGCTTATTTTCTGCCTATCGGGTGAGACATTTACACAGACAAGCCTTGGGAATCCAGCTTTCAAGGGAGGCCTCTTCCAAGCCTCTCGGAGCTCGTGAGGCCGAATTGCGAGCGTCAAAGCACTCGGTTTCTCTCCAGTCGTAGGCCTTTATTGACTAAATTGTAACATGACAACCTCTGTGACTTTGGCAGGACTTCTTAGCGCTTACGTTTGAGCTAGTGGGCTAAGAATTGAAACAAACGATCGGTGGGAATCCAGCTTTCAGGGGAGGTCTCTTCCAAGCCTCTCGGAGGTCATGGGGCCGAACGGCGACCGTCAAAGCACTCTGTTTCGCTCCAGTCGTAGGCCTTTATTGACTAAATTGTAACATGACAACCTATGTGACTTTGGCAGGACTTTATAGCGCTTTCTTTTGAGCTAGTGGGCTAAGATTTGAAACAAACGATCGGTGGGAATCCAGCTTTCAGGGGAGGCCTCCCCCGAGTCTCAGGACGGCTGTGGGGCCGAACGGCGAGCGTCAAAGCACTCGGTTTCTCTCCCGTTGTAGGCCTTTATTGAGTAAATTGTAACATGACGACCTATGTGATTTTGGCAGGACTTTTTAGCGCCTACTTTTCAGCTACTGGGCTAAGATTTGAAACAAACGATCGGTGGGAATCCAGCTTTCAGGGGAGGCCTCTTCCAAGCCTCTCGGAGGTCGTCGGTCCGAACGGCGAGCGTCAAAGCAATCGGTTTCGCTCCAGTAGTAGGCCTTTATTGACTAAATTTTAACATGACAACCTATGTGACTTTGGCAGGACTTTTTAGCGCTTACTTTTGAGCTAGTGGGCTAAGATTTGAAAAAAACGATCGGTGGGAATCCAGCTTTCAGGGGAGGCCTCCCCCGAGTCTCTGGACGGCTGTGGGGCCGAACGGCAAGCGTCAAAGCACTCGGTTTCGCTCCAGTAGTAGGCCTTTATTGACTAAATTGTAACATGACGACCTATGTGAATTTGGCAGAACGTTTTAGCGCTTACTTTTGAGCTCGTGGGCTAAGTTTTGAAACAAACGATCGGTGGGAATCCAGCTTTCAGGGGAGGCCTCCCCCGAGTCTCTGGACGGCTGTGGGGCCGAACGGCGAGCGTCAAAGCACTCGGTTTCGCTCCAGTAGTAGGCCTTTATTGACTAAATTGTAACATGACGACCTATGTGACTTTGCCAGGACTTTTTAGCGCTTACGTTTGAGCTACTGGGCTAACATTTGAAACAAATGATCGGTGGGAATCCAGCTTTCAGGGGAGGCCTCATCCAAGCCTCTCGGAGGTCATGGGGCCGAACGGCGACCGTCAAAGCACTCGGTTTCGCTCCAGTAGTAGGCCTTTATTGACTAAATTGTAACATGACAACCTATGTGACTTTGGTAGGACTTTTTAGCGATTACTTTTGAGCCAGTGGGCTAAGATTTGTAACAAACGATCGGTGGGAATGCAGCTTTCAGAGGAGGACTACCCCGAGTCTCTGGACGGCTGTGGGGCCGAGCGGCGAGCGTTAAAGCACTCAGTTTCGCTCGAGTACCATGACGACCGATTTGACTTCGGCACGACTTTAGGTCGCTTTGTTTCAGCCTAGCGGGCTAGGAATTCACACAGACAAGCCTTCGGAATCCAGCTTTCAAGGGAGGCCTCTTCCAAGCCTCTCGGAGCTCGTGGGGCCGAACGGCGAGCGTCAAAGCACTCGGTTTTGCTCCAGTAATAGGCCTTTATTGACTAAATTGTAACATGACAACCTATGTGACTTTGGCAGGACTTTATAGCGCTTACTTTTGAGCTAGTGGGCTAAGATTTGAAACAAACGATCGGTGGGAATCCAGCTTTCAGGGGAGGCCTCTTCCAAGCCTCTCGGAGGTCGTGGCGCCGAACGGCGACCGTCAAAGCACTCGGTTTCGCTCGATTACCATGACGACCGATTTGACTTCGGCACGACTTTAGGTCGCTTGGTTTCAGCCTAGCGGGCTAGGAATTCACACAGACAAGCCTTGGGAATCCAGCTTTCAAGGGAGGCCTCTTCCAAGCCTCTCGGAGCTCATGGGGCCGAACGGCGACCGTCAAAGCACTCGGTTTCGCTCCAGTAGTAGGCCTTTATTGACTAAATTGTAACATGACAACCTATGTGACTTTGGTAGGACTTTTTAGCGCTTACTTTTGAGCCAGTGGGCTAAGATTTGTAACAAACGATCGGTGGGAATGCAGCTTTCAGAGGAGGACTACCCCGAGTCTCTGGACGGCTGTGGGGCCGAGCGGCGAGCGTTAAAGCACTCAGTTTCGCTCGAGTACCATGACGACTGATTTGACTTCGGCACGACTTTAGGTCGCTTAGTTTCAGCCTAGCGGGCTAGGAATTCACACAGACAAGCCTTCGGAATCCAGCTTTCAAGGGAGGCCTCTTCCAAGCCTCTCGGAGCTCGTGGGGCCGAACGGCGAGCGTCAAAGCACTCGGTTTTGCTCCAGTAATAGGCCTTTATTGACTAAATTGTAACATGACAACCTATGTGACTTTGGCAGGACTTTATAGCGCTTACTTTTGAGCTAGTGGGCTAAGATTTGAAACAAACGATCGGTGGGAATCCAGCTTTCAGGGGAGGCCTCTTCCAAGCCTCTCGGAGGTCGTGGGGCCGAACGGCGACCGTCAAAGCACTCGGTTTCGCTCGATTACCATGACGACCGATTTGACTTCGGCACGACTTTATGTCGCTAAATTTCAGCCTAGCGGGCTAGGAATTCACACAGACAAGCCTTGGGAATCCAGCTTTCAAGGGAGGCCTCTTCCAAGCCTCTCGGAGCTCGTGGGGCCGAACGGCGAGCGTCAAAGCACTCGGTTTCGCTCCATTAGTAGGCCTTTATTGACTAAATTGTAACATGACGACCTATGTGACTTTGGCAGGACTTTATAGCGCTTACTTTTGAGCTAGTGGGCTAAGATTTGAAACAAACGATCGGTGGGAATCCAGCTTTCAGGGGAGGCCTCCCCCGAGTCTCTGGACGGCTGTGGGGCCGAACGGCGAGCGTCAAAGCACTCGGTTTTGCTCCAGTAGTAGGCCTTTATTGACTAAATTGTAACATGACGACCTATGTGATTTTGGCAGAACGTTTTAGCGCTTACTTTTGAGCTAGTGGGCTAAGTTTTGAAACAAACGATCGGTGGGAATCCAGCTTTCAGGGGAGGCCTCCCCCGAGTCTCTGGACGGCTGTGGGGCCGAACGGCGAGCGTCAAAGCACTCGGTTTCGCTCCAGTAGTAGGCCTTTATTGACTAAATTGTAACATGACGACCTATGTGACTTTGGCAGGACTTTTTAGCGCTTACGTTTGAGGTAGTGGGCTAAGATTTGAAACAAACGATCGGTGGGAATCCAGCTTTCAGGGGAGGCCTCTTCCAAGCCTCTCGGAGGTCATGGGGCCGAACGGCGACCGTCAAAGCACTCTGTTTCGCTCCAGTCATAGGCCTTTATTGACTAAATTGTAACATGACAACCTATGTGACTTTGGCAGGACTTTTTAGCGCTTACTTTTGAGCCAGTGGGCTAAGATTTGTAACAAACGATCGGTGGGAATGCAGCTTTCAGAGGAGGCCTACCCCGAGTCTCTGGACGGCTGTGGGGCCGAGCGGCGAGCGTTAAAGCACTCAGTTTCGCTCGAGTACCATGACGACCGATTTGACTTCGGCACGACTTTAGGTCGCTTAGTTTCAGCCTAGCGGGCTAGGAATTCACACAGACAAGCCTTGGGAATCCAACTTTCAAGGGAGGCCTCTTCCAAGCCTCTCGGAGCTCGTGGGGCCGAACGGCGAGCGTCAAAGCACTCGGTTTTGCTCCAGTAATAGGCCTTTATTGACTAAATTGTAACATGACAACCTATGTGACTTTGGCAGGACTTTATAGCGCTTACTTTTGAGCTAGTGGGCTAAGATTTGAAACAAACGATCGGTGGGAATCCAGCTTTCAGGGGAGGCCTCCCCTGAGTCTCTGGACGGCTGTGGGGCCGAGCGGCGAGCGTTAAAGCACTCAGTTTCGGTCCAGTAGGAGGCCTTTATTGACTAAATTGTAACATGACGACCTATGTGAATTTGGCAGGACTTTTTAGCGCCTACTTTTCAGCTACTGGGCTAATATTTGAAACAAACGATCAGTGGGAATCCAGCTTTCAGGGGAGGCCTCTTCCAAGCTTCTCAGAGGTCGTGGGCCCGAACGGCGAGCGTTAAAGCACTCAGTTTCGCTCAAGTACCATGACGACCGATTTGACTTCGGCACGGCTTTAGGTCGCTTAATTTCAGCCTAGCGGGCTAGGAATTCACACAGACAATCCTTGGGAATCCAGCTTTCAGGGGAGGCCTCCCCCGAGTCTCTGGACAGCTGTGGGGCCGAACGGCGAGCGTCAAAGCACTCGGTTTCTCTCCAGTAGTAGGCCTTTATTGACTAAATTGTAACGTGACGACCTATGTGACTTTGGCAGGACTTTTTAGTGCCTACTTTTGAGCTACTGGGCTAAGATTTGAAACAAACGATCGGTGGGAATCCAGCTTTCAGGGGAGGCCTCTTCCAAGCCTCTCGGAGGTCGTGGGCCCGAATGGCGAGCGTCAAAGCACTCGGTTTCGCTCCAGTAGTAGGCCTTTATTGACTAAATTGTAACATGACAACCTATGTGACTTTGGCAGGACTTTTTAGCGCTTACTTTTGACCTAGTGCGCTAAGAGTTGAAACAAACGATCGGTGGGAATCCAGCTTTCAGGGGAGTCCTCCCCCGAGTCTCTGGACGGCTGTGGGGCCGAGCGGCGAGCGTTAAAGCACTCAGTTTCGCTCGAGTACCATGACGACCGATTTGACTTCGGCACGACTTTAGGTCGCTTAACTTCAGCCTAGCGGGCTAGGAATTCACACAGACAATCCTTGGGAATCCAACTTTCAGGGGAGGCCACTTCCAAGCCTCTCAGAGGTCGTGGGGCCTAACGGCGACCGTCAAAGCACTCGGTTTCGCTCCAGTTGTAGGCCTTTATTGACTAAATTGTAACATGACGACCTATGTGACCTTGGCAAGACTTTTTAGCGGCTACGTTTGAGCTAGTGGGCTAAGATTTGAAACAAACGATCGGTGGGAATCCAGCTTTCAGGGGAGGCCTCCCCCGAGTCTCTGGACGGCTGTGGGGCCGAGCGACGAGCGTTAAAGCACTCAGTTTCGTTCCAGTAGGAGGCCTTTATTGACTAAATTGTAACATGACGACCTATGTGATTTTGGAAGGACTTTTTAGCGCCTACTTTTCAGCTACTGGGCTAAGATTTGAAACAAACGATCGGTGGGAATCCAGCTTTCAGGGGAGGCCTCTTCCAAGCTTCTCAGAGGTCGTGGGCCCGAACGGCGAGCGTCAAAGCACTCTGTTTCGCTCCAGTAGTAGGCCTTTATTGACTAAATTGTAACATGACAACCTATGTGACTTTGGCAGGACCTTTTAGCGCCTACTTTTGAGCTAGTGCGCTAAGATTTGAAACAAACGATCGCTGGGAATCCATCTTTCACTGGAGGCCTCCCCCGAGTCTCTGGACAGCTGTGGGGCCGAACGGCGAGCGACAAAGCACTCGGTTTCTCTCCAGTAGTAGGCCTTTATTGACTAAATTGTAACGTGACGACCTATGTGACTTTGGCAGGACTTTTTAGCGCCTACTTTTGAGCTAGTGTGCTAAGATTTGAAACAAACGATCGGTGGGAATCCAGCTTTCAGGGGAGGCCTCTTTCAAGCCTCTCGGAGGTCGTGGGGCCGAACGGCGACCGTCAAGGCACTCGGTTTCGCTCGATTACCATGACGACCGATTTGACTTCGGCACGACTTTAGGTCGCTTAATTTCAGCCTAGCGGGCTAGGAATTCACACAGACAAGCCTTGGGAATCCAGCTTTCAAAGGAGGCCTCTTCCAAGCCTCTCGGAGCTCGTGGGGCCGAACGGCGAGCGTCAAAGCACTCGGTTTTGCTCCAGTAATAGGCCTTTATTGACTAAATTGTAACATGACAACCAATGTGACTTTGGCAGGACTTTATAGCGCTTACTTTTGAGCTAGTGGGCTAAGATTTGAAACAAACGATCGGTGGGAATCCAGCTTTCAGGGGAGGCCTCCCCCGAGTCTCAGGACGGCTGTGGGGCCGAACGGCGAGCGTCAAAGCACTCGGTTTCTCTCCAGTTGTAGGCCTTTATTGAGTAAATTGTAACATGACGACCTCTGTGATTTTGGCAGGACTTTTTAGCGCTTACTTTTGAGCTAGTGGGCTAAGATTTGAAACAAACGATCGGTGGGAATCCAGCTTTCAGGGGAGGCCTCTTCCAAGCCTCTCGGAGGTCGTGGGGCCGAACGGCGACCGTCAAAGCACTCGGTTTCGCTCGATTACCATGACGACCGATTTGACTTCGGCACGACTTTAGGTCGCTTAATTGCAGCCTAGCGTGCTAGGAATTCACACAGACAAGCCTTGGGAATCCAGCTTTCAAGGGAGGCCTCTTCCAAGCCTCTCGGAGCTCGTGGGGCCGAACGGCGAGCGTCAAAGCACTCGGTTTCGCTCCATTAGTAGGCCTTTATTGACTAAATTGTAACATGGCGACCTATGTGACTTTGGCAGGACTTTATAGCGCTTACTTTTGAGCTAGTGGGCTAAGATTTGAAAAAAGCGATCGGTGGGAATCCAGCTTTCAGGGGAGGCCTCCCCCGAGTCTCTGGACGGCTGTGGGGCCGAACGGCGAGCGTCAAAGCACTCGGTTTCGCTTCAGTAGTAGGCCTTTATTGGCTAAATTGTAACATGACGACCTATGTGATTTTGGCAAAACATTTTAGCGCTTACTTTTGAGCTAGTGGGCTAAGTTTTGAAACAAACGATCGGTGGGAATCCAGCTTTCAGGGGAGGCCTCCCCCGAGTCTCTGGACGGCTGTGGGGCCGAACGGCGACCGTCGAAGCACTCGGTTTCGCTCCAGTAGTAGGCCTTTATTGACTAAATTGTAACATGACGACCTATGTGATTTTGGCAGGACTTTTTAGCGCTTACGTTTGAGCTAGTGGGCTAAGATTTGAAACAAACGATTGGTGGGAATCCAGCTTTCAGGGGAGGCCTCTTCCAAGCCTCTCGGAGGTCATGGGGCCGAACGGCGACCGTCAAAGCACTCTGTTTCGCTCCAGTCGTAGGCCTTTATTGACTAAATTGTAACATGACAACCTATGTGACTTTGGCAGGACTTTTTAGCGCTTACTTTTGAGCCAGTGGGCTAAGATTTGAAACAAACGATCGGTGGGAATGCAGCTTTCAGAGGAGGCCGACGCCAAGTCTCTGGACGGCTGAGGGGCCGAGCGGCGAGCGTTAAAGCACTCAGTTTCGCTCGAGTACCATGACGACCGATTTGACTTCGGCACGACTTTAGGTCGCTTAGTTTCAGCCTAGCGGGCTAGGAATTCACACAGACAAGCCTTGGGAATCCAGCTTTCAAGGGAGGCCTCTTCCAAGCCTCTCGGAGCTCGTGGGGCCGAACTGCGAGCGTCAAAGCACTCGGTTTCTCTCCAGTTGTAGGCCTTTATTGAGTAAATTGTAACATGACGACCTATGTGATTTTGGCAGGACTTTTTAGCGCTTACTTTTGAGCTAGTGGGCTAAGATTTGAAACAAACGATCGGTGGGAATCCAGCTTTCAGGGGAGGCCTCTTCCAAGCCTCTCGGAGGTCGTGGGGCCGAACGGCGACCGTCAAAGCACTCGGTTTCGCTCGATTACCATGACGACCGATTTGACTTCGGCACGACTTTAGGTCGCTTAATTGCAGCCTAGCGTGCTAGGAATTCACACAGACAAGCCTTGGGAATCCAGCTTTCAAGGGAGGCCTCTTCCAAGCCTCTCGGAGCTCGTGGGGCCGAACGGCGAGCGTCAAAGCACTCGGTTTCGCTCCATTAGTAGGCCTTTATTGACTAAATTGTAACATGGCGACCTATGTGACTTTGGCAGGACTTTATAGCGCTTACTTTTGAGCTAGTGGGCTAAGATTTGAAAAAAGCGATCGGTGGGAATCCAGCTTTCAGGGGAGGCCTCCCCCGAGTCTCTGGACGGCTGTGGGGCCGAACGGCGAGCGTCAAAGCACTCGGTTTCGCTTCAGTAGTAGGCCTTTATTGGCTAAATTGTAACATGACGACCTATGTGATTTTGGCAAAACATTTTAGCGCTTACTTTTGAGCTAGTGGGCTAAGTTTTGAAACAAACGATCGGTGGGAATCCAGCTTTCAGGGGAGGCCTCCCCCGAGTCTCTGGACGGCTGTGGGGCCGAACGGCGACCGTCGAAGCACTCGGTTTCGCTCCAGTAGTAGGCCTTTATTGACTAAATTGTAACATGACGACCTATGTGATTTTGGCAGGACTTTTTAGCGCTTACGTTTGAGCTAGTGGGCTAAGATTTGAAACAAACGATTGGTGGGAATCCAGCTTTCAGGGGAGGCCTCTTCCAAGCCTCTCGGAGGTCATGGGGCCGAACGGCGACCGTCAAAGCACTCTGTTTCGCTCCAGTCGTAGGCCTTTATTGACTAAATTGTAACATGACAACCTATGTGACTTTGGCAGGACTTTTTAGCGCTTACTTTTGAGCCAGTGGGCTAAGATTTGAAACAAACGATCGGTGGGAATGCAGCTTTCAGAGGAGGCCGACGCCAAGTCTCTGGACGGCTGAGGGGCCGAGCGGCGAGCGTTAAAGCACTCAGTTTCGCTCGAGTACCATGACGACCGATTTGACTTCGGCACGACTTTAGGTCGCTTAGTTTCAGCCTAGCGGGCTAGAAATTCACACAGACAAGCCTTGGGAATCCAGCTTTCAAGGGAGGCCTCTTCCAAGCCTCTCGGAGCTCGTGGGGCCGAACTGCGAGCGTCAAAGCACTCGGTTTTGCTCCAGTAATAGGCCTTTATTGACTAAATTGTAACATGACGACCTATGTGACTTTGGCAGGACTTTATAGCGCTTACTTTTGAGCTAGTGGGCTAAGATTTGAAACAAACGATCGGTGGGAATCCAGCTTTCAGGGGAGGCCTCCCCCGAGTCTCTGGACGGCTGTGGGGCCGAACGGCGAGCGTCAAAGCACTCGGTTTCGCTCCAGTCGTAGGCCTTTATTGACTAAATTGTAACATGACAACCTATGTGACTTTGGCAGGACTTTTTAGCGCTTACCTTTGAGCCAGTGGGCTAAGATTTGAAACAAACGATCGGTGGGAATGCAGCTTTCAGGGGAGGCCTCCCCCGAGTCTCTGGACGGCTGTGGGGCCAAGCGGCGAGCGTTAAAGCACTCAGTTTCGCTCGAGTACCATGACGACCGATTTGACTTCGGCACGACTTTAGGTCGCTTAGTTTCAGCCTAGCGGGCTAGGAATTCACACAGACAAGCCTTGGGAATCCAGCTTTCAAGGGAGGCCTCTTCCAAGCCTCTCGGAGCTCGTGGGGCCGAACTGCGAGCGTCAAAGCACTCGGTTTTGCTCCAGTAATAGGCCTTTATTGACTAAATTGTAACATGACGACCTATGTGACTTTGGCAGGACTTTATAGCGCTTACTTTTGAGCTAGTGGGCTAAGATTTGAAACAAACGATCGGTGGGAATCCAGCTTTCAGGGGAGGCCTCCCCCGAGTCTCTGGACGGCTGTGGGGCCGAACGGCGAGCGTCAAAGCACTCGGTTTCGCTCCAGTAGTAGGCCTTTATTGACTAAATTGTAACATGACGACCTATGTGATTTTGGCAGAACGTTTTAGCGCTTACTTTTGAGCTCGTGGGCTAAGTTTTAAAACAAACGATCGGTGGGAATCCAGCTTTCAGGGGAGGCCTCCCCCGAGTCTCTGGACGGCTGTGGGGCCGAACGGCGAGCGTCAAAGCACTCGGTTTCGCTCCAGTAGTAGGCCTTTATTTACTAAATTGTAACATGACGACCTATGTGACTTTGGCAGGACCTTTTAGCGCTTACGTTTGAGCTAGTGGGGTAAGATTTGAGACAAACGATCGGTGGGAATCCAGCTTTCAGGGGAGGCCTCCCCCGAGTCTCTGGACGGCTGTGGGGGCGAACGGCGAGCATCAAAGCACTCGGTTTCTCTCCAGTAGTAGGCCTATATTGACTAAATTGTAACATGACGACCTATATGATTTTGGGAGGACTTTTTAGCGCCTACTTTTCAGCTACTG